>NC_071100.1:20717500-20960000 GCF_024256425.1 Clarias gariepinus | reverse complement strand
CTCGACTATAACGGTGTACAGTAAATTGGCAATCCGATAAACAAAGGAGGAAGATTTACACCTTTGAGTGGAGGGGAAACCCTCCCTAACTCATACCACTGGCACTCTTGTTGACCTCAGAGCACATGCCTTTCGATTAACAAAGAGCCATAGAGCAGAGATCTTTAAAGTGTGCCAGTAGGACAAAACTTGCATACATATATTAATTATGTTTTATGTTTGATTGATAACTGTGAAGCAACGCGGAAGACTAAAATACTGAACAAACGCTAACAAACACTGAACACCGGCAAATACACAAAAATCAAATCAAATATGTGTGTTGGAATGCACAGCGTGGATTACTTTTGGGGAATGGAAATGGAGTGGATATGTTTGTGTGTATGTGAAATCAGTGCGTGTGCACCCGCATTGCCTCAGCATGGGGAGTACGGAGGAGGAGTGAGGTAAGACGTGATTGTGTGTGTGTGTGTGTGTATGTGTGTGTGTGTGTGTGTGTGTGTGTATGTGCTGTGCAAACCGACAGGGACAGGTCACTTTGTGACAATAACACTATGTGTTATGTTTGATTATTGTGCATAACCCAAAAGATGTAATCAGCATTTAAAAACTTTTTTTATGAGATAAAGGTATAAATGTGTAAGATACGGGATGTCTGATATCAATCAAGAGCTTGTTTTATTCAAAGAACAGTGGTATACATCGAAAAAATTGTAGCATGAACAAAGCTCATGCAAAACTACTTATGTTTTTTAAAGGTATTAAAAAACACCACGATGAAAAACAACCAGATGAGCCCCACGTGACAGCCGAAAACCCGGCCTAATGTATGCAATGTAAGCACGTAAGGCGTGGCTAAGCCCCGCAACCACATACGATTGGACCAATCACCCGTGGGACGGACTGACACAAAGGGTCAATACCCAGTGTCCGAGCACATCTATACTGGTCCTCATCATGGTCATCTGAAGGAAGAAACTCGTCCACTCTTGCGGCTCGTGCTTCGGCCCTTGCGGGCGCCCCACCACCCTCCTGGGCGCACACCTTTATCATCAGAAGAATAACCTCAACAACCTCTTCCAAACAGCTCGTGCTTCCGCCCTTGCGGGCGCTACGCCACCTTTCTTGGTGTCATCCGCTCTTCAAGAACTCTCAACGAGACTTCCTGCCAGAACTCCAAAGTCCTGCAACGAAGAGACCCTCAGAAGAAGTTCAAGACCAACCAGGCAACTAAGGCCTCACCAAAGGGCTTTCCCAAAAGACCTCATTTCAACCACAGCACACCAACCAATCAGCAATGCAAAGATTCCCTTCGCTGGAGGTGAACCACAGGATGAGAACAAAACGTAACGCAAGTAAACAAACAAACCTGTATACGTTGTTAAAAATTGGTGCTTGTTTCATAACTAAACTGTAAGATTAAACTCAAGAAAAACTGCTCTTTTGACTTTTTTTGATCTAGTAAACAGTACTGGATGAACTTTATTACCTTTGACCCTCCAAACTGTTGGTATATCTGTGTGTGTGTGTGTGTGTGTGTGTGTGTGTGTGTGTGTGTGTGTGTGTTCATTAGCATAGTTTCATGTATTGTTGATTAGTTCAAATAAATTGTTTCATTATAAAGAACTGTTGAATTGGTCATGTATTTTAAAGTCTAAACATTTGCCCAGATCCAAATACCAGACTTTGTATTATCCTCGTTGACCGCGGGATAAACAGGATTGGTAAGATACACTCAATTGTGCTATACTGTGGACGGGCAGTATATAAAGTGTACAATATAAATTTTTAATCATTTAATCAAATTAACCCGAATCGTTAAAGATTTGATACATCTCTGACCCAGAGCTAAAACACTACATAATGAAGGTAAAGAATGCAGCAGTCATTCTTGGTCTACTTTACGTAAACCCTACATATTAATGGTGGAGAATGCATTGGCCATTTTGTCCACATTAAAATGTATACATTATGTAAAACTCTACAACCCTAAGTCCGGCACCTTCTTTACCTCTGCTTCCTGTAGCCTTACCATTCCACGTAGATTCCTCTCATTGATACACATGTATTCTGTCTTGCTACAGCTAACCTTCATTCCACTGCTTTCCAGAGCGTACCTCCAACTCTCTAAATTTTTTATCCACCTGTTCCCTGTTCTCGCTACAAAGCACAATGTTATCTGCAAACAACATTGTCCATGAAAACTCCTATCTTATTTCATCTGTCATCCTGTCCATCACCAGTGCAAACAAGAAGGGGCTCAGAACCGATCCTTGATGCAAACCCACCTCGACATTGAACTCTTCCATCACACCTACAGCACATCTCACCACTGTCTTACAGCCCTTCTACATGTCCTGCACCATTCTAATATACTTCTCTGCCACTCCAGACTTCCTCATACAATACCACAGCTCCTCTCTCGGCACCCTATCAATAATGGTTTATTTTATCCAAAAAATGAAGGCTAGAATGCGCAATAGCCATTAATGAAATATCACTCATAGTGTGTGTGTGTGTGTGTGTGTGTGTGTGTGTGTGTATGTGCTGCTAGTGTTCAGTGTAAATATCATGTCAAGGTTAGGGAGATCACAGTGCAAAGAGCAGCAATATGGTTTGGTGTAAAAATGATCACCAGCTTCAAAGTAGATTTAATGAAATTTTAATTATAATTACATTATAAATATAATTACATTAACAACTTTTAGCAGATACACTTGTGATGTGCACAAAATTACTGTCACATTTTATGCTAAAAAGTTCTTTTGTGGAGTTTGTTTGCGAGGAAAACATAAATTTGCCCTACAGGAACATTATTCTGCATGTTCTACATGTTCTTTTTTTTTCTTTCTTTTTTTGCTGTAACCAGCCAATTCTTCATCTGTGCTAGCAGTCAGGTGCACATAGATTATTTGACCTGCCTTCTATTATTATTATTATTAGTATTATTTGTTGTAGTTGTAGTAGTACTGTAGTAGTATATATTCAGTAATCATGGTAAGATGTGGTTGTGTGACCAAGTGCAGCAGCGTTTTATAGCAATGTAATGGTTATATAAAAAAACAACAGAGTAACTTTTCACCACTTTCCTGTGATGATGAGAGTGATAAATGAACAATTATTTTTGCATTTGACTTCAATATGTTAGGAATATGTTAACAATTATTCTGCTGTTTTTTCATCCATTAGCAGGCTACAAATTGTGAGACAAAGTTATAATCATCCATTTTAGCTTATAGTCTGTTTTTATTTCTTTGTTTGTTTGTTTGTTTGTTTGTTTGTTTGTTTGTTTGTTTGTTTCTGACATAAAATACTAATTGTGATATTTTAGCGAACAGAGAAGTCACTGGACCAATCAATGCTGATTAATGATAAGATATCGGGGAGAATGATTAGTAATTGATTAATGACACAGATCAGTGAGACTACATTAATGGTGTGTAAGCTGACCACACCATTAATTATTGTCACAATATCACTAGTTTGGTTGCTAGGCTTGTTTTTTTATATAATAAAGTTACTAAAGGGATCTAAACAATTCACAACTTTGTAAGTAACAATTTACAACTCAGCAATCTTAGTCATCACTCGTTGCTAAAACCTCAAACTCCTTTGCACAGTTCAGATCTTTTTTTATTGCTGTGCTTAATTGGTGCTTTGCTATGCAACTGACCCTGGGCACTAACGGTGTATTGATGGTGTAACTTGACCACATGGCCCATCTCTCATGTTCATTAAAACAGAAGGGGGTCTGAAGTATTACACAGAAGGGCCATTTGGATTTCTGTGTGTACAGTATGTGTGTGTCCTGCAATGGATTGGCACCCTATCCAGTGTGGAACCCACTTCATGCCATAAGTCTCCGGGGATAGCCTCAAGGCCCCTGCGACTCTGTATAAGAAATTAGTATTTAAGGAATAAATGACAAATTTAGGTTCAGTATTGTAAACTTAGTCTATCACAACTGTCTCAAAGAAACAATCATAAGTTATAGCATGCTTTGATTAATGTGAGTGTTAAGTCTTGCAGTTAAAAAAAAAAAAAACAGGTTAGACAGGTTACACAAATGAAAGTGCATCAAACTGATACTGCATTTCAGAACAAACAGACCTCAGTGTCTTTTTTATTTCTACTACTTTACTTTGTATATTCCTTATTGTGCACTTACAGTAATTTGTTAGAAATTATTTAGCAGTAATGACAAACTGCCTTTCTTTGATGTTTTTGGCTCTTCTGATTCTCTACAGCTTTATGGATTTTCAATCAGGTATGAAAACAATGTTGTGTGTGTGTGTATGTGTGTGTGTGTGTGTGTGTGTGTGTGTGTGTGTGTGTGTGTGTGTGTGTTGGAAGAAATATACTGTGAATTCTATGGTTGTTTTTACACGTAAAGTTTTATCGATAGTGTTATACATTAAGCACAGTAAAAGCTGTTTCTGTTCTTGTAAACAGTGACGTGTAACTCTAACTGAGCTCTGTGGAAAAAAATTCTGTTCTCCACTCAGAGAAATGTAATAAATAGCAGAAATGTGTAAATGGCAGATGCTGTAACACACTGGTTCTCCAGATTATTCCTGGACAAATAAATGTCCTGCATACTGTATTTTAGTGTTCTCTGCTCTAATACATTTACTTTAAATAATTAAAGGCTGTTAATTAGTTATTCAGTTAAATCACATGTGCTGACCAAACACTATAAATTGCAGGGCAGTGGTCCTGAGTTGACCCAGGCTTACATTTTTTGTTTATTTTTTTAAAAAGGCTTTACATTTTGATACCATAACCCATAGTGAATATGAAAAAGTGAGATTGGTGTCACATGTGGAGACCAATGGCTGATTCTCAGCCTTCCTGACCAGTTTTCTTATTTTATTTTCCAGCTGGTTGTTACCAAAAAGATGTCAGGAAAATCCCATAAGAGCAGTAGTACTTTATTAGTTAATCAGTTACTTGGTGGTAGATGTATATTAATTAGTAGTAGTAACATGAGTTTGTATGTAATTATTTGATTTTGAAGACTGTCATATTTCCATTTACATGATGATTGGATTTAGTCTAAGTTTTCATTAGTCAATTTTCAGTAAATTTTTTTAATTATTATTATTTTGACAGTTTCTTTCGAAAGTTTTTTTCAGTGACAACTGTGGGTTTTCTTTCTTTAAAAGAAGTGTACCAACAATTTTGTCCATTTGGGTGGGTGGGTGGGGGGATGGATGGATGGATGGATAGATAGTATATGATTGCTTTAGCTGTATTTAGTTAAGGCATAAAATAAATCCAATGAATTTTACATCCAATAAAACGTGCTTGGCAGCATGGTGGTGTAGTGTTTAACACTGTCGCCTTGAACCTGCAGGGTCTGGGTTCGATTCCTGGCCAGGCTTGATTGCATTTCTGTGTGCATTGAGTTTGCATGTTCTCCCCATACTTGGTGGGTTTCATCTGGGTACTCCGGTTTCCTCCCACAGTCCAAAGACATGCAGACGAGACTGGCGTGAATGAGTGTGTGTATGTGTGTGTGCCCTGCAATGGATTGGGACCCTGTCTAAGGTGTACCCCGCCTCGTGCCCTAAGTCTCCTGGGATAGGCTCCAGACACGCCCCCCCCCCCCCCCCCGACCCTAAATACAGGATAAAGCGGTGACGGCGAGTGAGTGAGTGAGTGAGTAAGTGAGTAAATGAGTGAGTAAAATATGCTTCCATGTTTTGTTGGATGTGTAGAGTAGGTAAAATTGCAATGAATAAAGTGTGCCTTGTTACACATTAGGTGTATAGTGATATATAGTATTTGTGTTACAGAGAGTTTAAAGGTGTTTGGTCCAGATGCTCCTCTCGGCGCTTTAGCTGGTAAAGACCTGGTTCTGCCCTGTTTTATCAAACCCAGCACCGGCGCTGTGGACATGAGAGTGCAATGGGTCAGACTAGATGTGGGAGACACATTAGTGCATCACTATGAGGATCACACAGACAGACTTGAAGATCAGGCTGAATCCTACAGAGGAAGAACATCACTGTTCAAAGAGGAGCTACAGAAAGGCAACGCTTCACTCAAACTCTCAGCTCTCAGAGTCTCTGATGAAGGACAATATCAGTGTCTCATTAAAGACAAATCCTGGTCTGATGACATCAGTATCTATGTTGCTGTTAAGGGTAAGTCTCACTTCTGCTTTTATACAATACCTGCTAAAATTCATTAAATTTCCTCTTGCTATTATACCCAAATGGTTTGTGTATAAATTTTGTAGTTATATTTCAGCAAACCTGTATATTTCATTGTAGTATTTTAGATTTAATATTAAGGATGTTTTACAGTGGGTATTCACTCACTGACTGAACGATCCCTAGCACAGAAGGCACCAATCTCTGTGGGTGTTAGTGTATTCCTAAAATTTTTAGGGCATTAAAGGAGTTCCAGGGAGGCTAGCATTTCAGACTTGAAGCAGGCAGTCTGATCATGTCTCTGGCATACTGAGAAAACATTCCATCTTAATGGTATCCAGACACTAGTGAAAGACTGGGATAATCCACCTCTATCAGCTGCCCCCATCCCCAACCAACCACCACCCCAACTTTTTAGTTTCTAACACTGTGAATGTGAAAACAAAACCACAACTATATGCATAAGCTGTTTAAGATACAAACAAGAACACTTTGAGAATGTGGGTGAGCTGCACTCTGTACTTCACCTGAACGCCTCACACACAGCGCAGCTGCTGCTACTGACGCGCTGCTCAACACACGTGAACTGCTACAGCTGAAATAGATTTTCAGAATCAGAGTGATGGACAGAAGCAGGGGATGATGTGAGGCAGGTGGAGACAGATGGTCCTACTATAGTTGCAGTTGGACATCATAAAAATTCCAGTCCAGTAACACACGAATTTCAATAAGTAAATTTTTTTTTTGATAGATGCGGAAAAAACCCTAAATAGTAATCAATACATGTATATCGCAATTGAAAAAAAGTTATTTATTTATTTATACACACCTCCCTCACTGTATACCGCCCTCTGACTCCACACTGACAAAAAGCTAGATGCGCCACTGGTTAAAAATGTTTTTTTTTTTATTCACCTATTTCTGTTTACTGATAAGCCCACTACATCACCCCTGCAACTTCCTGTGTACAGAAATAAAATACTTTGAGCAAACATTGGGCATTCAGTGCCGTGAAAAACGATATGCTCCCTTCCTGAATGTTTTTTTTTTTTTTTTGCATATTTGTCACACTTAAATGATTAGCGTTATGCAAAGATAATGTGAAGAAATAAGATAACAATAAGAAAGAGAATGGGCAAAGATGGCATATATGGATGGGTTCCAGGGTGAAAGCTACTGCTGATTAAAAAGAACACAATGGTTCATCCCACATTTGCCAAAAAATATCTTGATTATCCCCAAGACTTTTGGGAAAATATTGCATGGACTGATAAGACAATAGCTTTTTGGAAGATGTGTGTCTGTTACATCTGGCGTATAACTAACCTATTATTTCATAAAGACAACACTTTACTGGTCACCAGTGATGGAATAAGTATTTAAATAAAGTACTCAAACAAAGTACAAATAGTTATAATTATTAGTGCTATGGAAATAATGTAATGTAATGCATTTAAACATAACAGCCTTTTTTAACACTAAATATTGAAGGTAGAGATTTCCTTTTCATATAAAACTTACATGGTTTGGTTTGAAGCTGCTTTAAATGCAAAACTATTAACAGACCATCCTTACTAAACATGGTGTTTTCCATTTGTTTCTAAAATGTTCAAGCAAGCAACATTTTGATAAAAAATGTATGGCTTTAAATCTTCAAACCTTCATTTTAAAAAGAAATGCAAGGTGTACGTGCTACATATGATTTTATGTAGAAAACAGTGAATCACAACTAATAAATAAATAAAAAATATTTAGCTAGATTTTTACACACTGGCTATGTTTTTACAGACTGGGTCACAAATAATGCTACTAGACCGGCCTAACCAGACACAGCTGAACATTAAACAGGAAATAAAACAGCAAATGTGAACACTGTTGTAAAAATATAGGTTTGTAACAAATAGTCTGAATCTAGGTAAATCACTTTACTAATATGTGTAGGACACATGCCAAGACTGCCTCTCTCTCTCTCTTCTGTTTTTTTTTTTTTTTTTTTTTTTAATCAGCCCTTTCTGATTCCCTACACTGAGTGGTTGGACAAGTACTGCTCAGATTGTTGTAGATCTACAAGACAGAGAAAACAGATAATTTGTGGGCCCTGATCACTGAGGATTCCATGGAAGGGGGCTAATAATAAGTAGCTAGGTTAACTAGGTTAATAAGTAGCTAATTTAATGTAATTATAAATACAACAATATAACAGTATTTTTACTTTTAGCCAAAGTATGAATAAAGAGTAAAATAAAAAATGAAGATAAAATTAAATACATCTTCAATCTGAAAAGTAAGATAATAACCTACAATTAATTTTTATATTACTTTTCTTATTTTATTAAATGCTTAATTAAATCTTGAATTTGCTTTCACTATATTTTAAATACAATTTTTATTTATTTTTCATAGCTCAGGGAAGCCACCCAGTGATCATGATGGAGAGTTATGATAACTCAGGAGGGATTCATCTAGTGTGTGAGTCCAGAGGCTGGAAACCTGAACCTGAGGTTTTCTGGCTGAATAGAGAAGGAGACACTCTGCCTGCTGAAGAGACACAGACACAAAGAGACACTGAGGGCTTCAATGTGAAACGCCGCATCACTGTTTATAATTATAGTAACTTAAACAGATTTTACTGCAGACTTGTACAAGAAAATTACATGATGGAAGCAGATGTTATCATTAATCGTAAGTGTCAATGCTTAAAAAAAACTTATAATCACTGTCCACTTTAATAGCAACACATGTACACCTGCTCATTATGCATTAATTATATGACAGCAGAACAATGCATAACATCATGTATATACAGATTAAGAGCTTCAATTAATATTTACATCAAACATCAGAATGAAGGGAGAAAAAGTCAGTGACTTTTTGTGGCATGGTTTTGGTTCCAGATGGGCTGGTATTCTGTATTTCAGAAACTGCTGACCTCCTGAGATTTTCACATGCAACAGAGATTTTCATTTTGGTGAAAATGTTATTATTATTTTTTTTTAATCAAGTGAGCGACAGTGCTGAGGGTGAAAATGCCTTGTTTTATGAGCAGTCAGTGCAAATGGCCAGATTAGTTGAAACTGCCAGGAAGGATACAGGAACTCAAATAATTGCTCTTTTTAATCCTGATAAACAGAAAATGATCTCAACATGCACAAAACATCAAGCTTCAGGTGATGCTCCAACAGCAGAAGACCACACAGAGAAGACTCCTGTCAGCCAGGAATAAGAATCTGAGGCTTTGCCATTCTGTATAACCTCTAGAGATTGTTGTGTGTAAAATTTTTTGGATATCAGCAGTTTCTGAAATACTCAAACCAGCTAATCTTGTGCCATGTACTTTCCCCTGTTCTGTGGTATGAAGTGAACAAGCTTTTGACCTGTATCTGCATGATTTTAATCATTGTACTTCTGTGATATGAAAGGAATGACTGATTGGATATGTGTATAAATTAGCAGGTGTACAAATATATGGTGGGTAACGTATACTGTAGCGTTGGATAAAGGTCTATTGTAATCATCATATGTACAGTACAAATGTAACAAAAGTATCTAAAATATATTAACTATTGAAGTTATTGACTAACTATTATCCAGTTTCTTAAAGTATTTAGTAATATTTGATTAATGTACTTTAATTTTAGGTAAAGTCTTTAATACTTGGAAGTGGATTGTCAGCCTTTCAGTTTCAGCATTTCTTATTGCTGTTGGATGGATAGTAACTGCAATTATCTTACACAAGAAAGGTAATATTTAAATCCACAGGTTAGCTGAGTAACTGGATCAAGAGTTTTAGGAGCATGAGCAAACAAATACAAGTAGCACTGGATAGTATGTGTAGCTTGGAATATAAAACATATAAATCTGGAATATGAAAAAAATATATATTTTCATTAGGGTCTTTGCAAGAACCCTGCTTTGTTCATTTATAACCCACAGATTTAATGTAACACTGTGCAATGCGGTTTCATTCTTTAATAGTTAACTGTGCAATTACTATGTAGGGGTCAATAATTATGCATTAACAGTTGTGTCACTATTATTAATTACTGATGAGTTCAGGTTGATTATCCAGTATGTAATATTCAATTAATTATTATGGTAGCTCATTATTAGCTATTTCCACTGTTAACACTGCTTACGCCCTAGTCTATCTAATCATTGTCTATCTAATAATTAAACCAAGTTTTCTAAATCCATCTACTGTAATTCCTAAAAAGTTAACATTATCATAACTGTGATGTATGCTTTAATGTTTAACTATAACCACCATTCTGCAGTGCTTCTGGTAAACCTGACCTGGATTGATTTAGCATGCTGTAACTAAAACTCTTGTCTAACTCCCTTGCCTCTTAAAATGTACTGTAACACTAGTTAGAGGTGCTTGATCAGAGGTCTTCAACAATTGATCCAGTTTAAATTGACAAAATTATACTTGGCTAGCAGGCCTGAACCCTGATGCAGTCCTCTGCTGTTCTATGTCAGGTTACAAAGTGTACATCACGTGTTTGCATCACACACCAAGGCACATGATCACAAACATCTGAACCATATGTATGAAAAATGTTCACTAGTATTATGTCGTTCTGGGAACAGATATGTAGATTGTAAGATAGTTTAGCAGTTTATGATCACAGCCAGTGAAAGGTGGATATGTAGAAATAGTAATCTCAGTTGGTTAAAGTAGAGCTCCACCCCACCTGCATCATCAGCTGCATATAAAACTGTAACCCAACTGCCTTATTTGGGATCATGTGACAGAATCAGACAGTTTTTACTGATTGATGAAACCTGAAACATTATATACCCGGTGTCTGAAAAAGGGTTTGGAGGTAATCACATATGCTATAATAATGTGGTTCTCCAGGAGCCTTAGCCTGGCTTTGTAACCCAATCCATTTATTCAACAACTCAATGTTTCATTTATATTTTTGCAATATATTTTGATAACACAGCATAGTGTGCTGCCTGGTACAATCTTTTAGCCAACTTCACATTGCTAAGGGTTTGATTAAGTAACTAAGTAAACAATCAATTGCGGTTTTTTTATGTAAGGCCAGTTTGTGTTGGATAACCTTTTTCTTTTCAATATATAAAAATCTCTTTTTTTGTTGTTCTTATCTTTCTTTATCTTTCCTTGTATTATATCAATTTATTTGAAAATCTTAAACAATTAAGTATGACAAATCTGCAAAAAAGTATAAATCAAGAATCTGCAGACACTTATGACACTGCCGGTAGAATATAATATATTATATGACCTCATGCAGGTAAAGTTCAGCTTTTTATGTAAATGTACTGTATTGTAAAGCAGAAAATTTTTAAGTTATCTTTTTTTTGAAAAAAAATGTATTATTTTATTCAACATACACAAATAGTAAAAAGAAAATTGTAACAATTTAAACAAAATCTTACAAGTGTCACGCTCTGACATTTACCGTTTTTTTTTTTTTTTCTCCAGAGCCGCAGAGACAGAAGGTGGAACGTGGTAATTGATTTTGTAGATTACAAGTTGATTAATTCGACTTGTACTTTTAGACAGAATAAATATTAGTTATGTGTATCGAACTATATTTGTATAAACTCAAAACACTGCCTAATTGTCTAATTTTTGTGTGTTTCACAGAGATAACAGTAAAGAGGAACTTTGCAGGTAACAATCATTTAAACACCACATAAAATAATACTGTGAAAAAAATATATTTTTAAAAGAAGAGATGCTAATAATAAGTTTTTGTTGTCTTACCAGAGCTGCAGGTTGAGAAGATGAAGCATGGTAATTACATATGTTTCTATAACTTTTAGGGCTTTTTTCAAAGTTAGTAGAAAATTAAATATTTATATAAAAGGAGAAATGGATTGGTGTTTTCCATGCATTTGCATTGGGCACGGGGGCATCAATTGCTTTTGCTAAATCACATGAACCTAACCAACTCTATCTTTTTAAACTGTTGCTCCTTTGGCAGCATAATACACTTAGAGATCACTATCTGCTTCTAACCTCCGCATAAATTGTCAAGGACGAGACAGAATTGGTGACTGGAGTGAACCCAAAGGCACACTTAGACACAGGAGTTTAAAGGATTTAAGCAAAGTAAGCAAAGTTGACAGAATAATGAACCTTTAAGCAATCAATGAGCAGACAGTGACAAACGACAGTGAGTCAATGTGCATCTAGAAGGGGAGCATAAGAAAAAAATCTTCTGAGTAGTGCAAAAAGTCTTTGTTCAAAGACAGAATAAACACAGTCACTAATCCAATGTTTAACTCGTACCTTATAGAATAAATAAAGGGAAATGCAATCAAGCAGGTCAATTCACTTACACTCTTGACAGATATCCGCAAAAGCAGAAGCGCCCACAGAGATTATCCACAACAAAGCATTTACAGTAATTCTGTCACTAAATTCTGAGATGAATTTCAATACACAGACAGGGTCGATAGCTGGGTTTGTCAGATGGGAAAATATAGTATAATCCAAAGTAGAAACGAAATTCAAAGTCTGTTAAACATTTCCAAGCATGATCAGATTATCCAGCAGTGAAAGAGTCCAAATCAGAAAGTGCAACTCAAGTTAAAAAAAAACAAAAAAAAAACACACGGGTAGGTCAGTACAGGTTGCACAGAAGTACAGTGGTGTGAAAAAATGCTTGCTAGCTTCCCCTTACTGATGTCTTTTTTTTTTTTTTGCATGTTTGTCACACTTTAATGTTTTAGATCAAACAAATTAAAATATAAGTCAAAGATATTTACTTGATAACATAAGTAAACGCACATGCAGTTTTTAAATAAACGTTTTTATTATTTAAAAAAAACAAAATCCAAAAGCGGTGTTACATTTATGCCACACATAATAGGACACACACCTTCCAAAATGTTAAAAAAAAGTATTGGGAATCATCAAGATGTTTTCTGGCAAATCGGAGTCACGCCTTTATGTTCTTTTTGCTCAGCAGTGGTTTTCCTCTTGGAACTCTGCCATGTAAACCATTTTTGCCCAGTGTCTTTCTCATGGTGGAGTCGTGAACACTGACCTTAATTGAGGCACGTGAGGCCTGCAGTTCTTTAGATGTTGTTGTGTGGTCTTTTGTGACCTCTTAGATGAGTTGTCGCTGCGCTATTGGAATACTTTTGGTCGGCCGGCCACTCCTGGGAAGGTTCACCACTGTTCCATGTTTTTGCCATTTGTAGATAATGGCTCTCACTGTAGTTCACTGTGGTCCCAAAGCTTTAGAAATGGCTTTATAACCTTTACCAGACTCATAGATCTCAATTATTTTCTTTCTCATTTGTTTTGAAATTTCTTTGGATCTTGGCATGATGTCTAGTTTTTGAGGATCTTTTGGTCTACTTTACTTTGTCAGGTAGCTCCTATTTAAGTGATTTCTTGATTGCGAACAGGTGTGACAGTAATCAGGCCTGGGTGTGGCTAGAGAAATTGAACTCAGAGTTATGTTATGTTTTAACAGGGGTTGGGGAGCAAACACTTTTTCACACAGGGCTAGTTTTGGATTTTGTTTTCCCTTAATAATAAAAATCTTCATTTAAAAACTGCATGATGTGTTTACTTGTGTTTTATTTGACTAATATTTAAATCGTTTGATGATCTGAAACATTACAGTGTGACAAACATGCAAAAAAAAAAGAAATCAGTAAGGGGACAAACACTTTTTTACACCACTATAAATCCAGACACAGATGATAATCCAAGTATCACTTAAATAGGACCTGCCTGACAAAGTTAATAAGCTGATTTCAGGTGTACTGTGGTAATTAAATAATTAAAGGCTGAAGTGAACTTATGATCTGCACGTGTGTAGCTGATCGGGTTGACTTGTGACATAAATGTCTCCATGACAGGTTAGTGTCACGATAAATAAAAAAAGGAGAGATAGTCTGCTACTCCTTTTTTATTGATTTATTTAACGTTAGGCAGTTTTGAATTTGAATTTTATATACAGTACTGTGCAAGTCAACATTGGTGGTTCAGTGGTAGGTTTCTTGCCTGCCATGCGAAAGGCTTGCATTTACTTTCCACCCAGTGCCCAAACCCCAGGCACTGGATGCAGTGCTGGTCTTAAGCTCAGATAAAATGGGAAGGTTGCACCGGTAAGCGCATTCGGCAAAACCCTGTACCAAGTTGTGTGTGCGCGGCTCAGATGGTTTGCTGTGGCGATTCCTTAATGGTTTGAAAAGAAAATGTTATAACGTAAAAACGCTTTAAAAAATAAAAGTCTTAAAAGTTGTTTAATGTTTTTAGCAATTTGCAAAGTGGAAAGTAAATTAGCACAACAGAACAAAAAATTCAAATCAGTAGTTGCTGTGACTACTCTCTGTGCGCTGGTAACAGAGCAAAGAGGAAATCAGGACTTGTCAGACTACATGACCTTTTATCCAACTCTTCACATTCTATTATTTATGCTTTCTAGCAAATTGAAGCTTTTTTTTCCCAATACAGAGCTACACACCTGTTTAGTCCTAATCCCTTAAGTTTGCTTCAAATTGTGCGTGTGGAAATGCATGCTGTTAAACATATCCGTGAATGTGTTTTATTTATTTATTTTGATTTAATTCCACCAAACGTTTAAGTGTAGCTGCAGACCTTCTTTTAATAGATCATCAGGTATGGCTACACAATTATCTTTTTGTGTAACTTCTTCCTTGAGGATGACGGTTCACCACCATCCTTCCCGGTTTTAAGCATATTTTGGACAGTTATTAACTTTATGCTTTGTAGCAAGAGCAGGGAACAGGTGGAGGAAAATCTAAAGAAATGGAGGTACGCTCTGGAAAGCTAAGGAATGAAGGTTAGCTGTAGCAAGACAGAATACATGTGTGTAAATGAGAGGAACCTAAGTGGAATGGTAAGGCTACAGGGAGCAGAGGTAAAGAGGGTGCAGGACTTTAGGTACATTTACATTTACATTTAGGCATTTGGCAGACGCTCCTATCCAAAGCGACTTACAAAAAGTGCTTAGGGTCAACGGTCCAGAGCAATGGAGAGTGTAAAAATAAGTGAAGAGGCGGGTACAGGCAGGTTGGAACGGGTGGAGAAAAGTGTCAGATGTGTTATGTGATAGAAGAGCATCAGCAAGAATGAAAGGAAAGATGTTCAAGACAGTGGTGAGACCAGCGATGCTCTACGGCTTAGAGACGGTGGCACTAAAGAAAATACAGGAGGCAGAGCTACTGTAGAGGTAGCAGAGCTGAAGATGTTCAGGTTCTCTTTGGGAGTGACAAGGATGGATAGGATCAAGAATGAGTTCATCAGGGGGACAACCCATGTTAGATGTTTTGGAGATTAAGTCAGAGAGGCCAGATTGTGGTGGTTTGGACATGTTCAGAGGAGAGATTGTGAATATATCGGTAGAAGGATGCTGAGGTTGGAACTGCCAGGCAGGAGGTCTAGAGGAAGACCAAAGAGGAGATTTATGGATGCAGTGAGAGAGGACATGAAGTTAGTTGCTGTGAGAGAAGAGGATGCAGAGGATAGGGTTAGACGGAGGCAGATGATTCGCTGTGGCGACCCCTGAAAGGGAACAGCCGAAAGACAAAGAAGAAGTTGGACAGTTATTAACTCAATTTTAGTAGTCTCAGCAATCTCCTTGGTTGTTTCCTTTGCTTAATGCAGGTGAATATTGACCCTTTGCCACAACTACAGGATATGTTTTCTGACATGGTTATTAAAAAAATGAGAAGCTACTCATTGCATAAGTTAGGGTAAGTAAAATCAGGGTTTTTTGGCCAGACAATAACATTGCTTAATTTCATGTTTCAGTGTTGGCAGTGAATAAGATGTTTTCAGGTAAGAACCATTTTACATTTTTATCTTCATTACAGTAAAATTAGAAAAACAGCAACAGGATCAAGTCTCTTCTGTAGTTATTATATACTGTGTTTGTTTCTGTGTGTGTGTGTGTGTGTGTGTGTGTGAGAGAGAGAGAGAGAGAGGGTTAATGCATTTGTGAGAAATGCAGAAAATAAAATAAGAGCACTGTATTTTAATCAGTTACTGTGTGAACACAGGGTATATTATATTGCTCAAGCCTGAATTGGTTCAAACTAATTAAAAGCCTGTCTACACTGAGCTAATCACAAGAACCATGCAACATCTGGCCTCTCTGGCCAAATGTCTCCATGGCTGACTGGGTAGTGAACTAGTTGACATGCATGACTCACTGAACAGTACTCTGCAAACCAGTTTGGGCCTTGCAGCAATGCATAAATTCATTTAATTTCTACCCATAATTCTATCATAAAATACCTTACCTCCTGCTATCATTTCCTACTATATCAAAGAAAATCTGCACAGAAGAAAATTTTGGTTGTCAAAACATTGTGGCAATTTTGATATGGCATGAATGTTAGGACCCCATTTGTATTAGTTTGTTTTGAAAGATTATATTGATACAATTGCATTGGACGAACATAGACTACATGATGTTGGGATAACGTTGAATGAATGACCCAAATACAGTGTTGCACATTAGACATTTAAAAAAAACTATTATTAATATCATGTGAATCAACTGAATACATGCTTATAATGTTCATACTACATGTTTTTCTTATTTTAATTAAGCGCTCAGACCTCTGTAGTGAGAACACTGAATGCTAGCCGCTTGTCTACTAAGGAACCTGCAGCTGAGATTAGTAAACGCTGCATACAGTTGTGGCCAAAAGTAGTAAGACAAAAGTAAAATTCAATGTGTTAATGACATTTTTTTATTTTTGTATCAATATTTACTATGAAGTTCTTAATTCTTTAAAACATGTTGGATCGAGCTGAGCATGTCAAAAAGATTTCTGCTATATTCTGGTATCACTTGCTCAATCTTTGCCTGCTTGATTGCTGGACTAACTAACTACTGTAATTCACTAAAATCACTTCTTCTTCTTCTTCTTTATCTTTCGGCTGTTCCCTTTCAGGGGTCGCCACAGCGAATCATCTGCCTCCATCTAACCCTATCCTCTGCATCCTCTTCTCACACCAACTAACTTCATGTCCTCTCTCACTGTATCCATAAATCTCCTCTTTGGTCTTCCTCTAGACCTCCTGCCTGGCAGTTCCAACCTCAGCATCCTTCTACCGATATATTCACCATCTCTCCTCTGACCATGTCCAAACCACCTCAATCTGGCCTCTCTGACTTTATCTCCAAAGCATCTAACGTGGGTTGTCCCTCTCATCAGTCCCTCTGATAAACTCATTCTTAATCCTATCCATCCTTGTCACTCCCAAAGAGAACCTCAACATCTTCAGCTCTGCTACCTCCAACTCTGCCTCCTGTCTTTTCTTCAGCGCCACTGTCTCTAAGCCGTAGAGCATTGCTGGTCTCACCACTGTCCTGTACACCTTTCCTTTCATTCTCGCTGATACTCTTTTATCGCACAACACACCTGACACTTTTCTCCACCCATTCCAACCTGCCTGTACCCGCCTCTTCACCTCCTTTCCACACTCTCCGTTGCTCTGGACCGTTGACCCCAAGTACTTAAAATCCTGCACCTTCTTTACCTCTGCTCCCTGTAGCCTCACCGATCCTCCTGGGTCCCTCTCATTTACACACATGTATTCCGTCTTGCTGCGGCTAACCTTCATTCCTCTGCTTTCCAGAGCATACCTCCACCTCTCCAAATTTTCCTCCACCTGTTCCCTGCTCTCGCTACAAAGCACAATGTCATCTGCAAACATCATAGTCCATGGGGACTCCTGTCTTACCTCATCTGTCAACCTGTCCATCACCAGAGCAAACAAAAAGGGGCTTAGAGCTGATCCTTGATGCAGACCCACCTCCACCTTGAACTCTTCTGTCACACCTACAGCACATCTCACCACTGTCTTACAGCTCTCATACATGTCCTGCACCACTCTAACATACTTCTCTGCCACTCCAGACCTTCTCATACAATACCACAGCTCCTCTCTTGGCACCCTGTCATACGCTTTCTCTAAATCTAAAAAGACACAATGCAACTCCCTGTTACCTTCTCTGTACTTCTCCGCCAGCATCTTCAAAGCAAATACTGCATCTGATGTACTCTTTCTACGCATAAAACCATATTGCTGCTCACAAATGCTCACCTCTGCCCTTAACCTAGCTTCCACTACTCTTTCCCACAGCTTCATTGTCTGGCTCATTAGCTTTATACCTCTATAATTGCCACAGCTTTGCACATCTCCCTTGTTCTTAAAAATTGGCACCAATACACTTCTCCTCCATTCCTCTGGAATCCTCTCACTCTCCAAGATCTTGTTAAACAAACTTGTCAAAAACTCTACTGCCACCTCTCCTAAGCACTTCCATACCTCCACAGGTATGTCATCAGGACCAACAGCCTTTCCACTCTTCATCCTCTTCAACGCCCTTCTCACCTCACTTCTACCAATATTTTCTACTTCCTGTTCCACAACAGTCACCTCTTCTACTCTTTGTTCTCTTTCGTTTTCCTCATTCATCAACTCCTTAAAGTACTCCTTCCATCTTCCCATCACCCTCCTGGCATCTGTCAGTACATTTCCATCTCTATCTTTAATCACTCTAACCTGCTGTACATCCTTCCCATCTCTATCTCTCTGCCTTGCCAACCTGTACAGATCCCCTTCTCCCTCCTTACTGTCTAGCCTAGCATACAAGTCCTCATATGCTCTTTGTTTGGCCTTTGCCACCTCTACCTTCACCTTACTCTGCATCTCCCTGTACTCCTGTCTACTCTCTTCAGTCCTCTCAGTGTCCCACTTCTTCTTAGCTAGCCTCTTTCCCTGTATACACTCCTGGACTTCCTCATTCCACCACCAAGTCTCCTTGTCCACTTTCCCCTTACCTGATGATACACCAAGTACCCTCCTACCTGTCTCCCTGATCACATTGGCTGTAGTTGTCCAGTCAACTGAAAGCACCTCCTGACCACCTATAGCCTGTCTCAACTCCTCCCTAAAGACTTCACAACATTCTTCCTTTCTCAGCTTTCACCACTTTGTCCTCTGCTCTGCCTTTGTCCTCTTCGCCTTCCTCACCACCAGGGTTATTTTACACACCACCATTCTGTGTTGTCTGGCTACACTCTCCCCTACCAACAATTTGCAGTCACTGATCTCTTTCAGGTTACAACGTCGACACAAGATGTAGTCGACCTGAGTGCTTCTGCCTCCACTCTTATATGTCACCCTATGTTCCTGCCTCTTCTGGAAGAAAGTATTTACTACTGCCATTTCCATCCTCTTTGCAAAGTCCACCACCATCTGTCCTTCTACATTCCTGTCCTGAAGACCAAACCTTCCCATCACATTTTCATCACCTCTGTTCCCTTCCCCAACATGTCCATTGAAGTCTGCACCAATCACCACTCTCTCACCTCTGGGGATGCTCTGCATCACTTCATCTAACTCACTCCAGAATTTCTCCTTCTCTTTTAACTCACATCCTACCTGTGGGGCATAACCACTAACAACATTGAACATTATCCCTTCAATTTCCAGCTTCAGACTCATCACCCTATCTGATACTCTCTTCACCTCTAGAACATTCCTTACAAACTTCTCTTTTAGGATAACTCCTACTCCATTTCTTTTCCTATCCACACCATGGTAAAACAATTTGAAACCTGATCCTATGCTTCTAGCCTTGCTACCTTTCCACCTGGTCTCCTGGACACACAGTATATCCACCTTTCTTCTCTGCATCATATCAACTAACTCTCTTCCCTTCCCTGTCATGGTCCCAACATTCAAAGTCCCTACTATCACTCCTAAATTCTTGCCTTTCCTCTTCTCTCTCTGCTTTCGAACACGCCTTCCTCCTCTCCTTCTTCGACCAACAGTAGCCCAATTTCCACCAGCACCCTGTAGGTCAACAGCACCAGTGGCGGTCGTTGTTAACCCGGGCCACGACCGATCCGGTATGGGAATTATATTCTTGATTCGCATCATTGATTTGGCAAATGTTTTACGTCGGATGCCCTTCCTGACACAACCCTCTGCATTTATCCAGACTTGGGACTGGCACAAGAAGACACTGGATTGCGTTTATATTATATATAAATATAATATTTAATTTATTTATTATTTATATAATATATAATATTTAATTTATAATATTATAAATATAAAAAGCCCCAGATCAATGTGTGTTAAATCACATTGTGCTAATGGACATTCAGCAGCATATATGATATAAATATATTCGGATATTCTGTTGTTTTGAGGTTATATTTGCAACATTTGTGTTACATTTGTGTTTGAAACTTTCATTTAAGCTCATCTGTACATCATTTTATCAAAGTAACTCTAACTACAGATGACATCAATACCTAATTACAGGTACGTGATAATATCATACGGTATTTGGAATTCTGCTGAGAGTGCTAAGAGAATAGTTGAAACTATTTAAAATAAAGGTGAAACTCCTCAACAGAATAGAAAAAACTCTTGAACTGAACAACAAGCATGCCCTCTTTAAACTCTCACACAAGCACACTCACACAAACTGTACACACTACGCTAATTCACTAACAACGCTAATTTACTCATGAAACACAAGAGAGTGTGGTAGCTCTAAATGTGAGATGGAAAACGGTCCTGAATGATTTGTTAATATATATATTTACAGTGGTGTGAAAAACTATTTGCCCCCTTCCTGATTTCTTATTCTTTTGCATGTTTGTCACACAAAATGTTTCTGATAATCAAACACATTTAACTATTAGTTTAAGATAACATAATTGAACACAAAATGCAATTTTTAAATGATGGTTTTTATTATTTAGGGAGAAAAAAAAATCCAAACCTACATGGCCCTGTGTGAAAAAGGGCCCCCCCTTGTTAAAAAATAACTTAACTGTGGTTTATCACACCTGAGTTCAATTTCTGTAGTCACCCCTAGGCCTGATTACTGCCACACCTGTTTCAATCAAGAAATCACTTAAATAGGAGCTACCTGACACAGAGAAGTAGACCAAAAGCACCTCAAAAGCTAGACATCATGCCAAGATCCAAAGAAATTCAGGAACAAATGAGAACAAAAGTAATTGAGATCTATCAGTCTGGTAAAGGTTATAAAGCCATTTCTAAAGCTTTGGGACTACAGCGAACCACAGTGAGAGCCATTATCCACAAATGGCAAAAACATGGAACAGTGGTGAACCTTCCCAGGAGTGGCCGGCCGACCAAAATTACCCCAAGAGCGCAGAGACAACTCATCCAAGAGGCCACAAAAGACCCCAGGACAACATCTAAAGAACTGCAGGCCTCACTTGCCTCAATTAAGGTCAGTGTTCACGACTCCACCATAAGAAAGAGACTGGGCAAAAACGGCCTGCATGGCAGATTTTCAAGGCAAAAACCACTTTTAAGCAAAAAGAACATTGAGGCTCGTCTCAATTTTTCTAAAAAACATCTCAATGATTGCCAAGACTTTGGGGAAAATACCTTGTGGACCGACGAGACAAAAGTTGAACTTTTTTGGAAGGTGCGTGTCCCGTTACATCTGGCGTAAAAGTAACACAACATTTCAGAGAAAGAACATAATACCAACAGAAAATATAGTGGTGGTAGTGTGATGGTCTGGGGTTGTTTTGCTGCTTCAGGACCTGGAAGGCTTGCTGTGATAGATGGAACCATGAATTCTACTGTCTACCAAAAAATCCTGAAGGAGAATGTCCGGCCATCTGTTCGTCAACTCAAGCTGATGCGATCTTGGGTGCTGCAGCAGGACAATGACCCAAAACACACCAGTGAATCCACCTCTGAATGGCTGAAGAAAAACAAAATGAATACTTTGGAGTGACCTAGTCAAAGTCCTGACCTGAATCCTATTGAGATGTTGTGGCATGACCTTAAAAAGGCAAACCATGCTAGAAAACCCTCAAATAAAGCTGAATTACAACAATTCTGCAAAGATGAGTGGGCCAAAATTCATCCAGAGCGCTGTAAAAGACTCGTTGCAAGTTATCGCAAACGCTTGATTGCAGTTATTGCTGCTAAGGGTAGCCCAACCAGTTATTAGGTTCAGGGGGCAATTACTTTTTCACACAGGGCCATGTAGGTTTGGATTTTTTTTCCCCCTAAATAATAAAAAAAAAACTGCATTTTGTGTTTACTTGTGTTATCTTTGACTAATAGTTAAATGTGTTTGATGAGCAGAAACATTTTGTGTGACAAACATGCAAAAGAATAAGAAATCAGGAAGGGGGCAAATAGTTTTTCACACCACTGTATATATATATATATATATATATATATATATATATATATATATGAGGCGCCGTATAGGGCTTAAATTAAACTTCACTCATGCACATGTGACAAATGAGACAATGTTTACTAAACCTGAATACAGATCCAGTAGGAGAGGAAATCCTAATGATCTATAGTTCCGTTTATGAAACATGTTCTGATTATTATTTTATGTTAATACTGTTAATCATACCAGCTGAGGCATAGTAATTTGTGTTATGTTTTATGTTAGTACCACTTTAACACTTTGTGTAGTACTGTAAGAGTGGGGTGCAGTTGCTAACTGGTAGAGGAGGAGGCGTCGCAGTTATTCACAATGATAATTTGACTATTGTACAAAAACACGGACACAAATTTAATTCATTTAAAATTCTTTATAGTAACATAAGTGTATTTAACTATATTAAGTCAGCTCAGTCGATCCCGCTAATTGTCATTTACAGACCTCCAGGGCCGTACTCGGAATTTCTTAGTGAATTTGCAGATTTCCTCTCAAACCTAGTCGTTTCTGTAGACAAAATGTTAATTGCTGGAGATTTTAATATTTATTTTGAAAACCCAGAAGACCCTCTGAGAACTGCATTTATGTCTATACTGGACTCGGTAGGAGTAAATCAGTGTGTAGTAGGACCCACTCATAAAGCAGGTCACACTTTAGATTTAATAATATTTTTTGGATTAAGTATAAAAAATTTATTCACAATACCACTATCTGAAGTTATCTCAGATCACTATCTTGTCTCAATTCAAGTGTGTCACAATAATAATGTACACACAGCGCCGCGCTACCGTATAAAACGTACATTCACATCAACTACCAAACAGAGTTTTATCAGTAATCTCCCAGAGTTCCCAACTACGATTAGATCACCGTCTGACCCCACAGAACTCGATCAGGCGACTGAATATTTAGAGTCGACATTTCGCTATACCCTAGATAATGTAGCTCCAGTCAAGAGAAAAATTATTAGAGATAAAAAAACTTGCTCCCTGGTATAACGATCACACGCGCACTCTAAAACAGACCGCTCGGAAATTAGAACGTAAATGGCGTCAAACTAAATTACTAGTATTTCAAATAGCATGGAAGGAGAGCATCCTGAACTATAGAAAAGCTCTTAGTGTAGCTAGATCAACATATCTCTCCATTCTTATAGAAAATAACAAAAATAATCCTAGATTCTTATTTAATGCTGTAGCCAAATTAACCAGAAATAAGACCACTGCAGAAATCTCCACAATAACATCATGCAATAGTGAGGACTTCATGAACTTTTTTAATAATAAAATTGTAAATATTAGGCATAAAATTGAGGTTTTGAAACCGAACAATGTAATTGATGCAGATGTTAATCTAGCCATGTCAGACCAGAACCTAGAATACTTTACTCCCCTTGAAGAGAATGAACTAATTTCACTCATCTCTTCTTCAAATTCATCAACCTGTATATTAGATCCTGTACCGACACATTTTCTTAAACAGATAGTACCAGCAATAATAGAACCCCTGTTGAGAATAATTAATTCTTCACTCAGCATTGGATATGTTCCAAAATCTTTTAAATTAGCAGTTATCAAACCAATAATTAAGAAACCTGACCTCGACCCCTGTCAGCTGTCCAGTTACAGACCAATATCAAACCTCCCCTTTATCTCTAAGATCCTGGAAAAGATAGTAGCGGAGCAGCTATGCTCATATATACATAGAAATGGCATACATGAACTGTATCAGTCAGGATTTAGGCCTCATCACAGTACAGAGACAGCGCTCGTTAAAGTAGTAAATGACATTCTATTGGCCTCTGATCAGGGTTGTGTAACTATGCTTGTATTACTTGACCTCAGTGCAGCTTTTGACACTGTTGATCACGCTATTCTTCTTCACAGATTAGAAAATGTAGTGGGAATTAAGGGTACAGCCCTCTCCTGGCTCAGATCCTATCTGACCCATCGTTATCAGTATGTAGACTTAAATGGTGATTATTCTGCATGTTCTCTAGTGGAGTTTGGCGTTCCGCAGGGTTCAGTTTTAGGTCCACTGCTTTTTTCCCTTTACATGCTTCCTCTGGGCAACATAATCCGTAAGCATGGTATTAGTTTTCATTGTTATGCTGACGATACACAGTTATATGTCTCAGCAAAACCTGATGAGAAAAAACAGCTTACTAAAATTGAGCAATGTGTGCAGGACATAAGAAATTGGATGCTAATTAACTTCCTTCTGCTAAATCCGGATAAGACAGAAGTTCTAGTCATAGGACCGCATACAGCTAGGAGTAAAATTTTAGATCATACCGTAACTTTAGATGGCCTTTCTGTTCCATCAAATGCAACAGTGAAAGACCTTGGTGTGATTATTGATTCCAGCCTTTCATTTGAAGCACATGTAGATAATATTACCAGGATAGCATTCTTTCACCTCAGAAATATTGCCAGAATAAGAAATTTATTGTCGCTAAACGACGCAGAAAAACTAGTTCATGCTTTTATCACCTCTAGGTTGGACTATTGTAATGCCTTACTGTCTGGTTGTTCAGCTAGATGCATAAATAAGCTTCAGCTAGTCCAGAATGCAGCAGCGAGAGTCCTCACCAGAACCAGAAGATATGAGCACATCACCCCTATCTTATCTTCACTCCATTGGCTCCCTGTGAAATTTCGCATTGATTTTAAAATACTACTCTTGACATATAAAGCATTAAATGGTCTCGCGCCGCAGTACCTGAGCGAAATGCTAGTGTCTTACGATCCGCCACGCCTACTTCGATCAAAGGATGCAGGCTGCTTGTCAGTACCGCGTATTATGAAAAATACAGCTGGGGGCAGAGCTTTTTCTTATAAAGCCCCAAAGTTATGGAATAGTCTTCCAAATAGTGTTCGGGACTCAGACACAGTCTCAGTGTTTAAGTCCAGGCTAAAAACCTATTTATTTAGCCAAGCATTTTTATAAATAGATTTGCCATAGGTAAAGGAGCAGATCTGGGGGACTCATGGACGTAGAGTATTATGGTGAACTGGTATGTTTGGATGCTGTCTTCCTCACTCTCATTGATCACTCAGGTTTGCTGACGGTGAGGTGATTGTTTGCTTTACATGTCAGGAAGCCCTCATGTTTGTGTTTCCTTCTGGCTCTCCCTTTTAGTTATGCTGTCATAGTTAGTCCTGCCGGAGTCTCTGCTTGCACTCTACAGTTAATATACATTCACATTATACATTGTGTGACTGTGACCATACCTAACTGCCATCTCTCCTCTTCTTCTCTTTCCCCCCCTCTTTCTTTTTCCTCTCTCCTCCTGTCCCCCCCTTTCACTCTTTCTCTCTCTCTCTGTTGAGCTACACATGTCGTTCCTGAGCTGCCAGTGATCCAGACTCCCTCTGCCCTCCGGACCTGTCTGACCCATCCTGGTGCCCCGCTTCTGGCTGAAGATCTCGTCACATGGATGCCCCGTGTGTCTCTCTGGGATGCGTCTGGTGTCTGGGAATGATTCTCTCCACCTAGAAAATGGTTCTGGCCTTGACTGGTGTTGGCAACTGTTTCTCTGGGGACTTGACAGTTCGATAGTTCATGACTGGAACTTCTTACAAGTCTACCTGGGTCTTCAATAACTACCTGGACTCCATATTAACATCAATTAACATCAGCTATTATAGCTAAACTGCCTCCCACCCTACACACTGTATAAATGCAGATCATTTACTGCCTTCTGTTTCACCCAAATGAGGATGGGTTCCCTGTTGAGTCTGGTTCCTCTCAAGGTTTCTTCCTATTACCATCTCAGGGAGTTTTTCCTTGCCACTGTCGCCCTCGGCTTGCTCACCAGGGACAAACTGACCATTTTGATTCATACAAATTCACATTTCATACAAACTTAAATAATTCTTTTGACTATGTAAAGCTGCTTTGCGGCAATGAAAATTGCTAAAAGCGCTATACAAATAAAATTGAATTGAATTGAATTAAGTGATTCCAGCAGAGGGTTGTGCAACTTAGTTGTTGAGGTATGTAGAGGGGCACGTGGCCTACTTTCTCCCAGTCATTACACATGTGAACTGAGGAAAGCCGTGTCCGTGTATCTCTTACACAAATACCTCCCTTTTCAGGGCTTTTACACCGCTGGGATGAGAGAAGTGAGGTTCGTATCCTGAGCTTGAGAGAAACCCCACTTAACTCGTCCCATAAAAATAACCCAGGTGGTGGAGGGTGTAGCTACAGTCGGCGTGTTAGCCAAGCCAGGGAGAGTGTGCATCCTGAGGTGCAGAGTGTTCACCAGGGGCGCAGTAGAAGTCCAAGGTAACAGACAACTATACCTTTGCATAGTTCTGGTCCTCCCTCACCCGCCATGATGAATTCGGAAATTGGGAACCTGCAGTTTGAGATTAAGGGCACTCTTTTCCAACTCAACAAAGAGCAGTTGATGCAAATAAGTGACTTTCTTGAAATTTCAGGAATAGATCGAGATAAGGTAGCTGGCAAGACTTGTAATGCCCTTGTCTCGTATAATATCCGACACGTTAAACGCGAAGAACTGAGTGAAGATGACGGCATGTCAGAACTGCTGAGTTTAATGGACATGATAAAAACTCTGCAAGACACTAACAAAAATTTTATACCAGAAACAACAACAGACAGTGGTGAACAGGAGAAGCTAAGAAGAGCGCAAGAACAGCTAAAGCTTATGGTGCAACAAAAGGAAACCAAAATGCATGAACTAGCTAACAGACAGCATATTGTAAATAATTAACCCATACCAGTTTACACAGCCCCAACCACTGTTAACAGTCCCACTTGGCGAAGAGATTATAAAATCTCAGGTCAAATTGGCGAACCTGGGCAAAAGGACAGACTCACCATCTCTAGTCTGGCCCGCCAAATTGAGAATGGACTGAGTAAATGTTTCCCCTAAATCAGAAATAGTGGACGCTGTTATCAGAGCCATTGTACCGGGACTCCAACTGCGGAGTTACCTGGAAGGTAAAAGCGATCTGTCCCTGCCCACTCTTAGAAGAATTCTCTGCTCACATTATTAGGAAAGGAATGCAACTAAGCTATACAAACAGCTCACCACAGAGGTCCAGAGCAGTAAAGAGACCCACAGAACTTTTTAATTCGAGCAATAGATTTAAGGCAAAAGATATTGTTTTCCTCACAGGAAGCAGAATCTAGTCTCAAGTATGACCCTGCACTAGTGCAGAGCATGTTCATGCATACCATACTTACAGGCCTACAAAATGACAACATTAAAACTGATCTCCAGCCTTACCTTTTGCAACCAGCTACCTCGGATGAGTTACTCTTGGAACGGCTCAATGTGCCAATGTGCCAATGAAAAAGAGAGGCAAGATAAAAAGAGACAGATCACGCCACAGCATCACACTGCAGTCCTTGCAATTCAGTCTAGTGATATAAATGGAGATTAAAAAATTACAGCCCAACAAACCACTGGCACCCCTCCCCCAGATGTGTTGTCAGACTTGAAGGAAATCAAAGCAGATATAGTACAGTTGAAGGATCTCAAAGCTGAGGTATCACAAATTTAAGAATCCATTCATAAAACAGATAATGTGCCCAAGTTTTATCCCCCCGCCGGCAAAGAGACTGAATACGGGGCAGCCCACCATCCATGCTATTCCCAACCTCAGTTTGTGGCATGGAATAAAGAGGGTGCCACGGCTTTTCATCAGCCGAGTGGACCTGTACAAGAGTATCAAGCTGGGAGTGGCCCTAGGTTAATGACAGGAACTGCCCAGTTTCAGCAGAGATTTGCACCACAGAGATACCCAATGCCACGTGCCCGCCCGAGATGTTATTTGTGCCAGCAGCGAGGGGAAGAATATTGCCAGCATTGCTACAGGTGTGGAAGTAGTGAACACTTCCGTGCTGGCTGTAGGAGCTATAGAGGACCACCCAGCACAGGAAGAGGAACCCCTTTAAATGAGAAACGGTTGCCCCCATGGGACAGGGAGTGACCGGGACAGCCAAAGTGTCCCAAGAATGCACCGGCTGTGCAGAAACAGAGGGAAATCAGAGGTTTCAACAGTGTTCAGTGTGCAAAACAACTCACTATTGTTCCAGGGAATGTCAGGTTAGTCATTGGCCAGAACATAAGAAAAAACTGTAAACCGTTTGCACGGCATAAGAAAAGAACAGAACAAACACGGTCATGTAAAATGATGAATAATAGAAAAAGGGACATTGTGACAAAAGAACATTGTACAGTGACTGAACTTGTAGGAAAAAAAATATCTTGTCCACTGCTATCTACAAGGGGGAAAAATGAAGTACTGTGGCTCACAGGTGTCTGCAATTGATGAGGTATGGAAAATTAATCACTTTCCAAACATTAAGTTGAGAGACATAGCAGAGATAGTTGACTTAAATGACCCCTTGCAGGTTGAGGCAGCCAATGGTATAGAAATGCCATATATGGGGTGGATAGAAGTGACCTTTAGACTAACAGGGGCTGCTGATGAGTTTCATGTCCCCATACTTGTAATGAGAGGTAGCCAACAGCCATGTCCTATTATTGGCTTTAATGTAATTGAACGTGTTGTTATCAACAGCCAGAACAACCAGACAAACAATGTCGACAAAGAAAAACTGATAAAAACTGTAAAATTGGCTTTTCCTAACCTAAAGAAAAGGAAAGCTAAGCCATTTATTAAGGCAGTGAGTGTTGAAAGAATGAGTGAGTATTTGGTGAAAACAGCATGCCAGAGGATGACTATACCAAGTCATTGTGCTGTTCAAGTAGAATGTAGAATCCTTGCCAGATCCTTTAAGGATGACACTAAATTACTTTTTGAACCTGATGGTAACCCCCATTGGCCAAAAGGACTTAAGTTCTGTGACACGTTAATGCAGGTAAGGAAAGGGACACGACTAAATATCATTCTTAGTGTACAAAATCCCACTGACCATGACATCATGTTAACAGGAAGGGTAGTTATTGGTACGGCCCAACCAGTCACCTTTGCTTATCCACTTAGTCCAGTTAAAGAAGCACATCCATCTGCTGATATAAATAAAATTCAGGCCTATCCTGCCGAACATCAGAGAAATAATACAGAGCTCTGGGACCCCCCTATTGATCTCAGTCACCTGGATGATGGTCAGACGAAAATAGTATGTGAGATGCTGAGGGAAGAATCAAGCTCTTTTTCTCGGTCAGATAACGATATAGGCTGCATTGATAGACTTCAGTTGGAGATTTCATTGAAAGACCCAGAACCAGTAGTCCGGTCCTATATGTCAGTTCCTAAGCCGTTATATGAGAAGATGAAGGACTATCTGAAGGATCTAATTGCACAGGGATGGATTGAGAAATCCCACTCTTCCTATGCGTCACCTGTTGTTTGTGTACGAAAAATGTGGTTCTTTACGTCTATGCATAGACTACAGGGAACTAAACCGCAAGACTCACCCCGACAGACAGCCAATCCCTAGAGTTCAAGATCATGGATGGCCTTGGAGGAAATACTATGTTTTCACTATTAGGTCAAGAGAAGGCCTATCACCAAGGTTTCATGGCAAAAAACAGCAAACATTTGACAGCTTTTGTGAGACCATGGGGGCTGTACGAATGGACTAGGATCCCATTCGGGCTTATGAATGCTCCAGCAGCCTTCCAGCACTGCATGGAAGAGTGTTTAGAAGGCCTCAGAGACAAAATTTGTGTTCCTTACTTGGACGATACATTGGTGTTTAACAAAACGTTTGAGGGTCATGTCATGGATATAAGAAAAGTGTTGCAGAGGTTGAGGCAGAGTGGAATCAAATTAAAACCAAGCAAATGCGAGCTATTCAAAAGTAAAATTCGCTACCTTGGGAGAATAGTATCGACAGAAGGAAATAAAATGGACCCGGCTGACACAGCTGCCATAAGGGTGCTGAAAAACAAAACCCCCAAAACAGTTGGTGAGTTAAGACAGATTCTGGGGCTGTTGAGCTACTATCGGCAGTACATAAAGGACTTTTCTCACATTGCCGGCCCCCTTTATGAGCTAACGAAGGGCCCTGCCCAAGAATTAAGCCCGCAACTGAATGGGAGGAAGGTGCATACAAAAAGAAATGCGAACGTTGTACCATCATACACAACAATTAAATGGACAGACTCACACCAACAAGTTCTTGAACAACTGATTAGCTGTCTGATTCAACCACCTGTCCTGGCATTCCCAGATTTCTCCCAGCCATTCGTTCTCCACACAGATGCATCTAACAAGGGTTTGGGTGCTGTGCTGTATCAGAGGCAGAATGGAAATTTCGTGTGATTGCATATGGGTCTCGGACACTGTCAGTCTCAGAAAAAAAGTTATCATTTGCACTCAGGCAAATTGGAAGTCCTTGCTCTTAAATGGGCGATCACGGAAAGGTTCCGTGACTATTTGTACTATGCCCCCTTTTTTACTGTTTATAGTGACAACAACCCCTTGACTTATGTTTTGTCCACTGCTAAGTTAAATGCCACAGGAAGCAGATGGGAAACGGAATAAGCTGATTTCAATTTCACTATTAAGTATCACCCTGGTAAAGAAAACATCGACGCTGATAGTTTGTCGAGAATGCCAGTAGATACAGAAACGATGATCAATGAATGTACAGAGAAGATGTCCTATGATGCAGTGGGAGCAACTGCTCAGGCAGTGGAAACACAGCAGGAGTCGAACGCCTTATGGTCGATGGCTATCTCTGTCAAGAGTCTACTTGTTGCTCCAGGTACCGCCATTGTTTCGCTAACACCAGCACAGATACTGTACAAGAAGATCAGAAGGATGACTTACACATTGGGCCAGTGTTAAAGTGTAAGTTGTCTGGGGTAAAGCCTTTGCGTAAAGAACTTAAAAATTTAAAAAAGGGGCCTTTGTCTCATTCGTGAATGGGGAATAGATTAGATTAGATTCAACTTTGTCATTGCACATAGTTACAAGGCAACGAAATGCAGTTAGCATCTAACCAGAAATATAAGTTAGCAGTGGGGTATAAACATATATACAGATCTATATATACTATACATAAATAATAAAAATAAAGGCTATGTATGAATTGGCTTTACAGAAGAATATACAGGATGTATATATTTAAATGAATATACAGTGTAAAGTGAGCGGAGATGGATGAATTAATTGACTGAATAAGTGTAGATATACAGATATGTCTAAATATAAGTATATGGGATAAAGATATACAGAAACTATATATGGTTGAATTTACAGGAAGTGCAATAGTATGAAAATATATACGAATAAATATGGATAACTTAACAGCTGGAAGGGAATGCAGAGAGAGTATATCTATACACACATATATACATATATCAATATATATATATATTAGTGTACTGTCTATGTGCAGATTATACAAGTGAATGTACAGGGAATATTTACAGAAACATATACAGGGATGTTGGGTTATCAGTGATGATGCCGTGCATGTAAAAGGGTTAGGTGGATGGTGAAGTGTTCAATAAGGTAATCACTGTGGGGTAAAAACTGTTTCTCATCCTGCTGCTCTTGGCTTTTAGGCATCTGAACCTTTTTCCAGAGGAAAGGAAAGAAAACAGTTTATGTGCAGGGTGAGAGGTGTCTTTCACAATGCTACGGGCCCTACGCAGACACCTTTTCTTGTACACCTCCTCAATGCCATGAAGAGGAGTACCAATGATGCGCTGGGTGGTTTTCACCACCCTTTGGATGGATTTACGGTCCGAAACAGAGCAGTTACCGTACCAGACTGTAATGCAGCTGGTTAGGATGCTCTCTACTGCACAACGATAGAAATTGTTTATTATGTCCTTAGAAAGGTGATTCTTCCTCAGTAGTCTTAGGAAGAAGAGACGCTGGGAAGCTTTCTTGAGAAGACTGGAGGTATTAGTGAACCAGGTTAAGTCCTCAGAAATGTGTATCCCCAGGAACTTGAAGGTAGTAACACGGTCGACCATTGTCCCATTGATGTAGAATGCCTTCTGAAGTCCACAATGAGCTCCTTGGTCTTACTGGTGTTCAGGAGCAGGTGATTGTCAGCACACCACTCGGCCAAGTGCATTACCTCTGCCCTGTAGTTGGTCTCGTCGTTGTCATTGATGAGGCCAATCACTGTTGTGTCATCAGCAAACTTAATTATGGTATTGGAACCATACATAGGACTGCAGTCATGCGGGTACAGTGAAAACAGGAAGGGGCTCAGTACACAGCCTTGTGGAACGCCGGTGTTTAAAATGATGGTTGAGGAGAGAATGTTATTGGATTTAACATTCTGTGGTCTGTTGGTCAGAAAGTCTAGTATCCAGCTGCATAGAGAGGTGTTGATTCCGAGATCAGCGAGCTTCGTAATCAGCCTGGAGGGGATGACTGTATTGAACGCAGAGCTGAAATCCACAAAAAGCATTCTTGTGTAAGTGTTCTTATTATCCAGGTGAGATAATACCGTGTGTAGTGTTAGGGAGACAGCATCTTCAATGCTCCTATTTTCACGGTAGGCGAACTGATGAGGGTCTAGTGTGGGGGGAAGGCTTTTCTTGAGGTGAGCTAGGACTAATCGCTCGTAGCACTTCATGAGTATGGGTGTGAGTGCAATTGGTCTGTAATCATTAAGGCACATGGGTTTGGAGTGTTAAGGCACAGGTACAATAGAGGTGGATTTAAGGCAAGTCGGCACTGTTGCTTGGGATAAGGACAGATTAAAGATGTCCTTCATGACCTCAGACAGCTGTTCAGCACAGGTTCTGAGCACACGTCCAGGTATTCCATCAGGGCCAGCAGCTTTACGTTTATTTATCCTGCTGAAGGCAGCAAAGACTTCTGCGGTGGAAAGTGAGAGAGGCTGAAAGTTCACAGGTGGTATCGACGTAGTGATTGTTCCTGGGTGACTCCGATCAAAACGAGCATAGAAATTATTAAGTTCGTTGAGGAAGGAGACTTCAGTGGATATGAGTGCAGAGTGGGTGGGTTTGTAGTCACTGATGGACTGTATGCCCTGCCACATACGCCGAGGATCATAGTTTTTGAAATGATCTTCGATCCTCAACTTGTAGCTCCACTTGGCCTTATCAATACCCCTTTTCAGGTCAGCTCTAGATGCACTATAGGCTTGCGCATCTCCTGATCTAAAGGCAGCATTCCGGGCCTTGAGCAGGAGCCGAACTTCCCTGTTCATCCATGGCTTCTGATTGGGGTATGTTGTAATCTGCTTCACAGTTGTTACACTGTTAATGGTGGCTTTGATGTGGTCCAAAACAGAAGAAGTGTACAGATTAATGTCCGTGTGAGAGTCAGAAGTAGCTTGAAAGGCAAACCTACTCCAGTCAGTGTGGTGGAATCGGTCCTGAAGTATAGTGTAAGTCTCTCCAGTCCACACTCTGATGGGTGTAACTGAGGGCTTCACACGTTTGATGAGCGAAGTGTATTTGGGGAGCAAGAACAATGGAAGGTGATCAGACTGTCCCAGGTGGGGGAGGGTTAAAGCTTTGTATGCCTCAGCTATGTTTGTATAGACATGATTCAGAGTTTTGCTTCCTCTAGTATGACAGTCTACATTTTGAAAAAATTTGGGGAGTACTGTTCTCAAGTTAGAGTGATTAAAATCCCCTGCAACAATGAAAGCAGCCTCAGGATAAGCAGTCTGTTGTTTGCTAATAGCTTCATGCAATTCTTTCATAGCAGTCTTAGCATTAGCATCCGGTGGTATGTATGCAGCAGTTATAACTGTAGTTGTAAACTTCCTCGGTAGATAGAAGGGTCTGCATTTAATCATTAAAAATTCCACATCAGCAGAACAGTGACTTACAATGACCGTGCAGTTAGTACACCAGGCTTTGTTTACATAAATACATAAACCTCCACCTTTGGTCTTCCCGGAGCCCTCAGTTGTCCTGTCCGCTCGTAGGATGAAGCGTCCAGTTAGTTCGGTTGCGCTGTCGGGAATGTCGCTGCTTAGCCATGTTTCCGTAAATATTAGAATGTTGCAGTATGATAATTTTTTGCTGTTGGCAATATGGAGTCGCAGTTCGTCCATCTTATTTACCAGAGACCTCACATTAGCAAGGAAAATGCTAGGTAAGGAAAGCCGGTGTGGTGTTAGCCTTAGCTTAGCACGGAGCCCTCCGCGCTTCCCCCGCCTTTGTTTACGGTCTCTTCGCCGCCTGCGAGCACTTCCGCCTGGCCGGGGATAGCCCGTAACCTCCGATGGCTTGTAGATCTCAAGAGGAATGAGACGAAAGTCTACTATGCCACTGTTTATTTCTTGTAAGTTGATGTCTAAAAGTTCCTGTCTACTATACTGTATGAGGTTAGACAGAAAGCGTCTTGCGTAAATAAACTGAATATGATTAAGTAAATAACTACTAAACTGCAGTTTCTGGAGAGACGCCGAGCCTCGCGTTGCGCACGCGCCGCCATCTTGGTCATACCAATATTGGAGACAGATGAGAATAGAGTCCTGTGGAGAAGGACAGTTCACAGAAAACAACTAGTGTTGCCTGACAAACACAGAATCACAGTATTGAAGGAGCTACATGACCAAATTGGACATCAAGGTACTGATAGGACAGTGTCACTAATTAGAGACCGTTTCTTTTGGCCATACATGCAGCAAAGACTTGAACAATATGCAATGACCTGTGCTTGTCTAACACAGAAGAAACCTAGTCGTGAGACAAGGGCTTCCCTTACAAACATTATCATCACACAGCCATTTCAACTTGTGTCAGTGGATTTCCTCCACCTTGATAGATGCAAAGGCGGCTATGAATATATACTCGTGGTTGTAGATCATTTCACACACTTCAAAGTCGGGAAAAATGGTGGCTGACAAAATATTCAATGATTATGCCCTGAAATTTGGATTCCCAGCACACATCTACCACGATCAAGGAGGTGAATTTGAGAATCAACTCTTTTCCCAACTGAGCAAGTACTGCAATGTGGCCGTATCAAGAACAAACCCTTACCATCCACAGGGGAATGGACAAGTGAAACGCTTTAACCAAACACTAATGCAGATGCTAAAGACCCTCACCGATAGAGACAAGCTGAACTGGAAAGACTCCTTAAACAAGCTTATATTTGCTCATAATTGCCAACGTACAGATGTCACAGGCTTCTCCCCATTTTACTTGCTATTTGGCCGTTCTCCAAGGTTACCTATTGATATGATGTTTAACTTGCCCACAGAAGCAGGGAGCTCTAGTCACCATAGTTACGCTGAACAGTGAAGGCAAGGAATGCAGGAGGCATATGCTATTGCACAAGAGAATGCGAAAAAATCTGCCCAAAGAAACAAGAGGATATATGATGGCAAGGTGAGGAGTTCAGTGCTGTATCCAGGTGACCACGTTTTAGTGAAAAATATGACCCCTCGAGGAGGACCTGGAAAACTACGGAATCACTGGAAAGACACCATCCATACTGTAGTAGGAGAGGATCTCCCTATCTATGAGCTAAGGCCTGAACATGGAAAAGGAAAGTCCAGGACTCTACATAGAAACCTCCTTCTACCATGTGATCACCTGCCCCTGGAAACTGAGGTGCGTCTACCTGCAAAACCAAAAAGGAAAACTTCAGTGACTGACAAAGTCAGAGAGGGTTCAGAAGATGAGAAGGATGAGGATGATTATTATAATAGAGGTATGCTATATTAGCCTGTGACTCCGCCACCAGAACCGGTGAGAGAGATGCCAGAAATTGTACAAAGGGAAATTCCACCTGACCTCAGCACACCCACCGCTGAACCACCCTGGCTGGAGAACAGTGATGATGACAACCCTTTGGAAAATCTGGATATTCAGGATGAAAACACACCTCATACTGAGGAGGACCGAACATCATCGCCCATGTTGAATGTCGGACAGGAAGAGGAGATTGACATGAGACTGCAGCAGCCTCAAAGGCTCCGTAGGCCACCAAAGACCTTTAGATATGACAAAATTGGAACACCATCTTGCTACAATCTTGTCTCGTCTTATGTAAGGCCCCAAGTTTGGATACAACCAGTACAGTCTTGCTACAACCAGCCCCTGTATTTTTATGGAACTTAGACTGGCTCCGCTTTTGACATGTTAGAATCCTTGACACTCATCGGCTTACCGCAGAGCCAAATGTTGTTTATTACACAAACACTAATTTTACACATATTAAATGCTTAAAATGAGTCCTGTTATGAAAATAGCACAGCTATGACACTTTGTTTTAATGATGCCTGTGCTTGGTTCAGTGAATATTCATATACAGTATGTATAGACTGTGCACACATATGTTTTCAGTTCCAGTCTGTAAATTAACTGCAACAATGACTGATGAAGGAACTGAATGTAAGAAAGGGGTGCAGCCTGTAACAAGTGTTAGGACATATTTTGTCATACTTGGTCATTGAAGGTCAGAGATAAGGATGTTGGGGACAACATCTAATTTTGATGGGGAGTATGTGACAAATGAGACAATGTTTACTAATACAGATCCAGTAAAAGAGGAAATTCTAATGATCTATAGTTCCGTTTATGAAACATGTTCTGATTATTATTTTATGTTATTACTGTTAATCATACCAGCTGAGGCATAGTAATTTGTGTTATGTTTTATGTTAGTACCACTTTAACACTTTGTGTAGTAAGAGTGGGGTGCAGTTGCCAAGTGATTCCAGCAGGAGGTTGTGCAACTTTGTTGTTGAGGTATGTAGAGGGACACGTGGCCTACTTTCTCCCAGTCATTACACATGTGAACTGAGGAAAGCCATGTCCGTGTATTTCTTGCATACACATATATACTCAACAAAAATATAAACGCAACACCTTTGTTTCTGCTCCGATTTTTCATGAGATGGACTTAAAGATCTAAAATTCATTCCAGATACACAATATTACCATTTCTCTCAAACATTGTTCACAAATCAGTCTAAATGTGTGATAGTGATCACTTCTGCTTTGCTGAGATAATCCATCCCACCTCACAGGTGTGCCACATCAATATGCTGTTCTGACATCATGAGTAGTGCTCAGGTGTACCTTATACTGCCCACAATAAAAGGCCACCCTGGAATGTGCAGTGTTGTCTCACAGCAAAATGCCACAGATGCCACAAGCATTGAGAGAGCGTGCAATTGGCATGCTGACAGCAGGAATGTCAACCAGATCTGTTGCTTATGCATTGAATGTTCATTTCTCCACCATAAGCCGTCTCCAAGGGCGTTTCAGAGAATATGGCTGTACATCCAACCGGCCTTACAACCGCAGACCACGTGTAACCACACCAGCCCAGGACCTCCACATCCAGCAGGTTCACCTCCAAGATCAAGAGACCAGCCACTCAGACAGCTGCTGAAACAATTGGTTTGCATAACCAAACAATTTCTGCACAAACTGTCAGAAGACGTCCTCATCGGGGTCTTGACCTGACTCCAGCTCGTCGCCGTAACAGACTTGGGTGGGCAAATGCTCACATTCGATGGCGTCTGGCACGTTGGAGAGGTGTTCTCTTCACGGATGAATCTCGGTTTACATTGTTCAGGGCAGATGGCAGACAGCGCGTGTGGCGTCGTGTGGGTGAGCGCTTTGCTGATGTCAATGTTGTGGATCGAGTGGCCCATGGTGGTGGTGGGGTTATGGTATGGGCAGGCAGCTGTTATGGACATTTTATTGATGGCATTTTGAATGCACAGAGATACCGTGATGAGATCCAGAGGCCCATTGTTGTGCCATACATCCATGAACATCACCTCATGTTTCAGCAAGATAATGCATGGCCCCATGTTGCAAGGATCTGTTCACAGCTCTTGGAAGCTGAAAATGTCCCAGTTCTTGCATGGCCAGCATACTCACCGGACATGTCACCCGTTGAGCATGTTTGGGATGTGCTTGACCGGCGTATACGACAGCGTGTACCAGTTCCCACTAATATCCAACAACTTCGAACAGCCATTGAAGAGGTGTGGACCAACATTCCACAGGCCACAATTGACAATCTGATAAACTCTATGCGAAAAAGATGTGTTGCACTGCATGATGCAAATGGTGGTCACACCAGATACTGACCGGTTCTGAGTCCCCAGACCCCCAATAAAGCAAAAAACTGCACATTCCAGGGTGGCCTTTTATTGTGGGCAGTATAAGGTACACCTGTGCACTACTCATGATGTCAGATCAGCATCTTGATGTGGCACACCTGTGAGGTGGGATGGATTATCTCAGCAAAGCAGAAGTGTTCACTATCACACATTTAGACTGATTTGTGAACAATGTTTGAGAGATATGGTAATATTGTGTATCTGGAATGAATTTTAGATCTTTAAGTCCATCTCATGAAAAATCGGAGCAGAAACAAAGGTGTTGCGTTTATATTTTTGTTGAGTGTATGAAACACTCACACATACAGTATATACTACTAACTGCTTAAACAACTACATATGAAACACTTGCATACACATATATGAAACACTCACACATACATATATACTACTAACTGCTCAAACAACTACATATGAAATGCGCGCGCACATACATACATACTTTCCACGCACATACAGTACTGTACATACATACTTTCCACGCACATACATACATACTTTCCGCACACACACATACAAACTCTTCTTGCACATTCACCTATGAGATTCTCAGTGTAACCGGAAGGCATTTCAGTGTAACCGGAAGGCATTTCAGTGTAACCGTCTATATATATATATATATATATATATATATATATATAGTGTATAGATAGGCTAATCAGGCTAATAGCAGCATGATCCAGCTAACTAACATTTTGATTAATACTAACTTCTTGTGTAAACCAGTAACCAGGTTTGCGCATTTTCAAAAAAAATTTGCCTTAATTAATGAGTGTGTCTTGATTTAAGAGTACCAAATATCATTGCGTATCATGTGACAATCATGCTCTTCTTATTTTGACGCCGAGCCTCACATGATCACAACTGAGCTAATGGTTCTTCTCTCTCTTACACACTGCTGAATTATGGGTAATCGTCTCCCATGCTCGGTTTCAGTGCGCATGCATCACTCGTATAGTCAACATCAGTGCGTGCGTGTATGGTTTACTTTAACACTGTGACCCTGTGTGTGTGTAAAGCATCTTTTTATTTTGTGTTTGTAAGCAAAAGCAAGTGTAATAATCTTTAGAATTAGAGAGAAGAATTCTCTGATGATTCCGTCAGTGTGTGTGTGTGTCTGTGTGTGTGCGCCCTTCTCTTCTCCTTTTAGCTTCACACACACACCCACACACACTCTTAACGGAAACACTGCTCTTACTTTACAGGAGTGATTCCATTAGTGTGTCTGCTGGAAAGGTTCATTGTTAAAAAAGTTTCCTTATGGAGCAGTGTTTCCCTTGGTATGTATGTGTGTTTGAAAGTCGTCCTAACAAAGCCCTTTCAAATAAGAGAGGGGGAGGGCTAATGTGTAAGGCAAGAGGGAGGGAGGGAGTCATTCCTCCTAATCTTACTTTAGCTTCACACACACGCACAAACACAATCAGGCCTATATGTTAGATTGCTGCAGAGATGGTTGTTCTTCTGGAAGGTTCTCCTATCTCCACAGCGGACGTCTGGAGCTCTGACAGAGTGACCATCGGGTTCTTGGTCACCTCCCTGACTAAGGCCCTTCTCCCCCGATCACTCAGTTTAGTGCCTGATGTGTGATTAGTGACTCCTCAATCAGTGTCAGATGTTGTGTCCTTTTGGTTCTGAGTCTTTATACCATTTTAAAAATGATACAAATATTAATTTTCACAAAGTCTGCTGCTTCAGTGTTTTATATATTTCTGTCAAATGTTACCATGGTATACTGAAGTATAATGAAGAATTTCATAAGTGCCAAAGGCTTTTATTGACAGTTACATTAAGTTTATGCAAAAAGTCATTATTTGCAGTGTTTACACTTCCTTTTTAAGACCTCTGCAATTCGCCCTGGCATGCTGTCAGATAAACTTCTGGGCCACATCCTGACTGATGGCAGCCTATTATTGCATAATCAGTGCTTAGAGTTTGTCTGAATTTGTGGGGTTTTGTTTGTCCACCCGCCTCTTGAGGATTGACTGCAAGTTCTCAATGAAATTAAGATTTGGGGAGCTCCCTGGCCATTGTGTTTTGTTTTGTTTTTGTTTTTTTTTTGTTTGTTTGTTTTTTCCCCAAGCCACTTAGTTATCACTTTTGCCTTATAGCAAGGTGCTCCATCTCTGCATTAAGTACAGAATGTGATTATTTTCAATGTGTCGTACTGCTTACTGATTAAACCTGATATAATGTTAGAAAAGAGAAAAAACAATGATCAACATGAAGATAGATAAGAATTTTTTTAAAGTAGACCAGTAGAAGATTGAGTGTGGAAAAGATGATGATGATGATGATGATGATGATAACTAACTGTAAGTTAGCTAGAAGTTACACTAGAGACTTATTTATATGCTTATTTAATATGTATATTATTTATATTATATATAATATATATTATATATATTATATTTATATATATATTTACATTCATATGTCTGAAAATGTCTGCTGTTCTGTTCTTCACCAAAATTTTGTCATGAAGAGAGATGTCGTCTATGTTTCGGACATGACTATTTAAATAAATGATTAAAAGTTCTAAATATAAGATCAATTTAATTATAAAAAAATTAAAGGCCGCTATATTCAAAATAATTCAAAATATGATTAAAATACCTACAGTGGTGTGAAAAACTATTTGCCCCCTTCCTGATTTCTTATTCTTTTGCATGTTTGTCACACAAAATGTTTCTGATCATCAAACACATTTAACTATTAGTCAAAGATAACACAAAATGCAGTTTTTAAATGATGGTTTTTATTATTTAGGGAGAAAAAAAATCCAAACCTACATGGCTCTGTGTGAAAAAGTAATTGTCCCCTGAACCTACTGTAATAACTGGTTGGGCCACCCTTAGCAGCAATAACTGCAATCAAGTGTTTGCGATAACTTGCAACGAGTCTTTTACAGCGTTCTGGAGGAATTTTGGCCCACTCATCTTTGCAGAATTGTTGTAATTCAGCTTTATTTGAGGGTTTTCTAGCATGGTTTGCCTTTTTAAGGTCATGCCACAACATCTCAATAGAATTCAGGTTAGAACTTTGACTAGGCCACTCCAAAGTCTTCATTTTGTTTTTCTTCAGCCATTCAGAGGTGGATTTGCTGGTGTGTTTTGGGCCATTGTCCTGCTGCAGCACCCAAGATCGCTTCAGCTTGAGTTGACGAACAGATGGCCGGACATTCTCCTTCAGGATTTTTTGGTAGACAGTAGAATTCATGGTTCCATCTATCAAAGCAAGCCTTCCAGGTCCTGAAGCAGCAAAACAACCCCAGACCATCACACTACCACCACCATGTTTTACTGTTGGTATGATGTTCTTTTTCTGAAATGCTGTGTTACTTTTACGCCAGATGTAACGGGACATGCACCTTCAAAAAGTTCAACTTTTGTCTCGTCGGTCCACAAGGTATTTTCCCAAAAGTCTTGGCAATCATTGAGATGTTTTTTTAGCAAAATTGAGACGAGCCTTATTGTTTTTTTTTTGCTTAAAAGTAGTTTGTGCCTTGGAAGTCTGCCATGCAGGCCGTTTTTGCCCAGTCTCTTTCTTATGGTGGAGTCGTGAACACTGACCTTAATTGAGGCAAGTGAGGCCTGCAGCTCTTTAGATGTTGTCCTGGGGTCTTTTGTGGCCTCTCGGGTGAGTTGTCTCTGCGCCCTTGGGGTAATTTTGGTCGGCCGGCCACTCCTGGGAAGGTTCACCACTGTTCCATGTTTTTTCCATTTGTGGATAATGGCTCTCACTGTGGTTCGCTGGAGTCCCAAAGCTTTAGAAATGGCTTTATAACCTTTACCAGACTGATACATCTCAATTACTTTTGTTCTTATTTGTTCCTGAATTTCTTTGGATCTTGGCATGATGTCTAGCTTTTGAGGTGCTTTTGGTCTACTTCTCTGTGTCAGGTAGCTCCTATTTAAGTGATTTCTTGATTGAAACAGGTGTGGCATTAATCAGGCCTGGGGGTGACTACAGAAATTGAACTCAGGTGTGAAAAACCACAGTTAAGTTATTTTTTAACAAGGGGGGCAATCACTTTTTTACACAGGGCCATGTAGGTTTGGAGTTTTTTTCTCCCTTAATAACGTAAACCTTCATTTAAAAACTGCATTTTGTGTTCAATTATGTTATCTTTGACTAATAGTTAACGGTTTTTGATGAGCAGAAACATTTAAGTGTGACAAACATGCAAAAGAATAAGAAATCAGGAAGGCGGCAAATAGTTTTTCACACCACTGTATTTATATTTATCTAATCTAATTATTTATTGTAAAGTATCTTTCTAGAAATTCTAATAAACTATGTGTTTAATGTTTACAAATTCAGCTTGAATAATTCAGTGATCGTATTTCCAGAAGTGTGTTTTCAGGTTTTAAGCACATTCCAGTGTAACAGCAAGGTTACTCACAGCTAAACAAAGCTAAGCAAGCTGTTTTCTGCCTCCTTTAATTAAATGCACCCATTCTCTCTCTATTGCTCTATCTTTCTCCGTCACACGCACACGCGGTTTTCTTTTGCTAAAGTTTCAGAAGTTAAACATGTAATATTTCTCATCTCTGACAGGTTCGTACCATAAACTCTACAAGTTTTTCTTTTTACAAAATTTTTAATTAAATTTAATTAAATGTTTAATTATTTAATCTTCTAAAAATCCTCGTATAAATTCTAATGAATCTAAGCCACTGATGATGTTTTAATCTTTTTTACCTGAAACTCACATCTCACTCTGTGTTTCTCTCAGTGGATGTGACTCTGGATCCTGATACAGCTCATCCACTTCTCATCCTGTCTGATGATGGAAAAGAAGTGAGGGGAGGAGTCACAGAACAGAATCTCCCTGATACACCACAGAGGTTTACTAATTATCCCTGTGTTGTAGGAAAGCAGAGTTTCTCCTCAGGGAGATTTTATTATGAGGTTCAGGTCAGCGGGAAAATTAAGTGGAGATTAGGTGTCATGAGAGAGAACATTAACAGGAAGGAGTGGATTACACTGAGACCTCAGGATGGAGTCTGGACTGTGGCACTGAGGGATGAGAATGAATATAAAGCTCTTGCTGATCCCCGTGTCCCCCTCACACTGAGAGAGAAGGTGAAGAAGGTGGGGGTGTTTGTGGATTATGAGGAGGGTCTGGTCTCCTTTTATGATGTGAACTCCAGATCTCATATCTACTCTTTTACTGGTCAGACTTTCACTGAGAAACTCTATCCAGTCTTCGATCCTCGTTTAAATGATGGAGGTAAAAATGCAGCTCCACTGATCATCTGTCCTGTGTGTAACACTGAGTGAATTTTCACCTCACAGATTTAATCATCTGTTAAATGTCAGAATAGACAAGAACTTTTCAGATTTTTTTTTTTTTTTAGTAACAGGGGACATTAATCGGTACAACACACTCCACGCTCGATTACTGTAGCTTTGTCTAGTCCTGAGTAACCCGAATATACGCTTCAGTGTTTTTCATGTTGAATTTTACAGCTCGAATTTGATCCCTGAAATTAATTTATTTTTTCATTATTAAAAACTGAATTATTACCCGATGTGTGTGTTTTCATGAGTAGTGTAATACAGGCATAGAGCTGTTGGTACATCATTCATTGTAGTTCAATGCTGTTTATTTTCTCTTTAATTTGATCTCAGTTCTTGGTGAATGTTTCTTAGCTGGATGATGGATGTGTAAATGTATAAAACAATAACTTATACCATGTTAAAACGTCTACTACTGAAATGTGTATAATTCGTAAATGAGTTATTTATTAATTAAGTTATTAATTTAATTAAATCATTATTCAGTTGTTCCCTACACTGTTCACAGTTCACTTTGAACTGAGCTGTTTCGCTCCCTATGGTTTGGAATCGCACTTAACATAGCTGAACACCCTGTGTACTGTAGTATACTTTGCAGCGTACAAGCTGATCAGAACACACCAAGTTTTCATGTTGATTTAAATGAGTTGCTCTTACAGTATTTACTACTACTGGTTTGGTGCACAATCACACTGGGACTCATTTGTCAGGTCAAAGTTCTTCAGGACACACACATTCTTATCTAATACAGAGTGTGTAACTACTGTAACTCAGCACACACAAATTCTGATTTACCTTTTAATCCAAACTGCAGTGTGGTTTTATGACCACTTACACCTGGACACACATCACTACTGTACTTTTCCTGATATCAGGAATTTCTCTGGTAACTTTGCTAACATTAGTAGCTGTCAGTCTGTGATCTGTGTTGCATTGTTTAACATGTGCAGTACTGTATATGTACAGCTATGGATTAATGTATGTAGCCCCTCAGACGTTAGTTTTAAAATGTGTAAACGTCTTCATTGTCTTAAAATGTGACCTTAAATCATTTGTTTATTTGTAAATGATTGTTACTTGCCTACACTCTAAAAAACGCTGGGTTGTTTTTTCCACCCAAGCGCTGGGCTGCCTCTGTTGGGTCATTTTTCTGGGTTATTTACAGAGAGTTGGGTAGTTTTTGTGTAACCCAGCTGCTGGGTTGAAGTTTGATTGGCTCCTCCCCCAAAGTTCACCGGTGGATTCAGCGGCTGTCAGTCAGAGCTTCGTGTCTCTCTTGAGCTCCCACACCGCTGATGACGGTTCGTTTAAGGGAAAATGATGTTAAATACAAGATCTGTATACACATGTTCACTCACCTAAGTCACATATGACTGAAAAATTATTACTATATGTAACATTTATTACTGTTACCGTGTTAAGGTTAAACTTAAACTTTCAGGCTGGTCTGAGGTAAGATAATTTAGCTGACAATAGCTGCTATGGTTAGCCAAAGAACCCCACCTGTGTATGAAGGAAACGGATAAGATGTCTGAGCTTTTTATCTTTCTCTGTAGAATGTTTGCAAGGTGACGAAACTGTAACTGTAGTATTAGCATGACGCTAGCATTTAGTTAACATTAGAACTTTATTCATCTCACTGTTTGAGACAATAAAATGCTGGAGTGTTACAAAACACTGACCCTCTCACAAATATACACACCTGCTAACCTCCCGTTTATAACAATATCTTACACCTTTCCCCCTTTGGCAAGTAGTATGCAAATATGACTGCTGCATGTAAGCTAACCAGGTAGCCCTCTTTAACCAAAGTTGCTTGTGACTCAGGCTAAATTAACTATCAGTCAGCTGTACAGATAACTACTAGATGGAAGTATTAATATTTGGGTGATGACAATGCATCTCCTCGGTAATTAGCTTAAAATCAACACAGACCACAAGATCAACTAGTCTGACAAAAAAAAAAAAAAAAGAAATATATATATATATATATATATATATATGAGCTTTATCCCAAAAGCCATGCTTATTTTGCTTATTTTATTTTTGGTAGTAGCTGTCTCCATGTTTTTGTTTCAAGTTACCTATACCCTAGCTTTGTAATTTTTTTATTTAGTATAAATCCTATTACACATTAAATTGATAGTTTTATTCAGTTTAATCTTTGTTATTCAACCAATTTTTAGCTTTCTTTCATTACACCAACATGGTGGAATACCTCCAGCAGGCTAAAGTGTCAAGGCCGTACCCTACATCCTGATGTTGGGAGATGATGACCAGCGCTGCTCTCAGGCATTCGTCATTCTGGTGGGACAGGCTCTGGAGCAATGCACACTACTTGGGGCGGTTGATGTGTGCTTCAAGGCATTTTATATTTTTAACATTAACTATTTAAAGTAGTGTGCTCCTGTATAAGACTTTTTGTAATGTTGCTATGAAATAGCAAGGCCTACTTGAAAAGTCATAGTCAGTATATGCATGTTAAAATGGAACCAGGGCTGGATAGTTTTGTTTTGCAGAAAGGATATCTAATGTCAAAAAGAGATCCTGCTCTGTAGAAGCTGCCTCGGCCTATTTGTGTTATTACTCCATTCTGCCCTTGTGAGTAATAGTATAGTAATGATGTCGCTGTTGTTTATCTGTTCCTGTGCTTTTGAAAAATAAACGTTTTTTCTATGAACATTTAATAGGATGTTGTTAATTGCATATATGTATGGTTTGCAAAACTTTTAAGTTTTTTTTTTTTTTTTTGTAATAAACCAGTATATCAAAGTAATTTAACTGTTTAATAGACGTGGGTAGTTTTTTTTTTTTTACAGATTGACTGTAAAACATGAAAATAATAATAACCTTGTTTGTGAGGTAGAATTAACTCAACATTCCAGTTTAAATGAACCAACATCTGGGTAGAACATTTGACCAATTTATGTGGTAGAATTAACCCAGCATTATAGTTAAATATGACCCAGCATTTGGGTTGAATATTTAACCCATTTTGCTGGGTTAAAAAAATAACCCATTTTGCTGGGTTAAATTAACCCAGCATTTAGTTAGTCCAATAGTTATCCCAGCATTTTTTAGGGTGTAGAGTTCAGGCAAATCTCAGTAGCTCTGAGTGGGTTGATGAGGAAAAGGAAGAAGGCAGATAAAAGAAATTTCTGTACCAAACAGCCTGAAAGACAAGTGAGTCAGCATCGTCAGCATCATTCAGAGTGATATGAAGATCACACAGCAATGGCAAAGAGGGAAACTGTCTCTGCAGCAATAGGCTATTAATCATCCATTACATTTTTACATTTTAATCAGGCCATGTACAGTACAGTGGTGGCCAAAAGTATTAAAACTGAAATTCAATGTTTTTATGTCATTCTCAGCTTAAAATAATGACAATCAGGATAATAAAAATAATGTACTTTATAGAGTGAAATTGCTATGTTGGTATGAAGCATAAGACATTTGTATTAAGATGTATAATTACATCAGATGTAAAAAAAAAAATCTAACACTCTTCTGAATGAAAGCAACTAAAAACAATATCACACAATTATTAACTAATATTAACTAACAATATTGGCTAACTTACTGTGTCATGTAATTTTGTTGCTATGATTAGCTAATCATAAATTATCAACATAAATTGTCAACATGGTCAGCCATTTACCCTTGCCCAGAAAAACACAATACAGATATTGGTTTTAATATAATGAGTGCAGCATGAAATATAAATTATTTAGAAGTATATATAAGCCCAAGTTAATCTTAGGGTGTGTTCACTCTTGACGTGTTTGGTTTGATTAAAGCAAACTCCTGTGCAGTTGCACTGTTTGTGCTGTTCACTTGAACAAATGTGAACAACTCCATCTGACCATCTTCAAACAAACCAAGAACACTTGAAAAGGTGGATCACGCTTGGCTTCTAAATGAACTCTGGTGGGGTTCGATTGAAATGAGACTGTACTACGAACCAAAGATATGTAAACCAATCACGTCTGAAGGCATTATCTGATGAGCGCTGTAGCTGGTCAACTCTGTATCTGTGACAGCTGATGTAAAGGCAGCATTAGGACGAAAAGGGAGTGAGAAAAAGTCATGGCTACATCATGGCTTTAGTTTGCATGGCACTGGATGATTTTCCAAAAAAAGGAAATACCTTAAAGTCATTAACAAACAATGTCAAATTAAATGTTTATTTTAATGAGCATCTAAGAACATTCACTATAAACAGTGCACAAGAGTAAACAGACAGAACTGATATCCCAGCAGGGCTGTGTTCAATGACAAGAGTGCTTACAAAATGTTCATAAGCATACAACAGTTGAATCGATTAATGAAATGTTCTATCTTTTTAAATGCTCTCATTATTAAACGCAGTCAAGCTTTTTTCATACACTCGTGTTCTCGACAAACAAACAGACTTTGGAGCGTGGAGAACCTATAAAAGGACCAAAGATTGCTGCTTGCATTTGTATTTATCTATTTATTATTTTGCATGGGACGGTCGCCACTGGCAGCTGTATGGATAAAAGCTAGTCACAAAATTAAAATATTAGGTGTATTGGCAATATTTTATTCTTATGTGGTGTCTGATTGTGTTATTCTTAATGTATAACATTACATTTTATAATCTCTTCATGAGTTTTCAGCTAGTAAAACACCACCATACAGTATATAGGCTAATGCACATGCCTTCGGTTGTGTCTTTTGATTTGATGTTGAAAATGCAAGTTAAGCACACCAGGACTTTACTAGCAAACCAAGCGAACCAAAGCAATTGTATCATTTTATACATTGGTCCGAATCAACTGAACTACAAATGTGAACACACCCTTAAGCACTGTGCAAGAGAATTTCAGCCTTTATATAGTTGCCCCTTATTGTTGAAGATGCTGTGATGTTGGAGGGTGGTTCTGGATTTTTGATTGATATTCTGTCTCAATTCTTTACCATAAACCTATGATAAAAATTATAGACCCTTCATTTCTTTGTAAGTGGGCAAATCTAGAAAATCTGTAGGGGATCAAATTCTTATTTTCCCCACTTTATAATAATACACACTTTTTGGGTGTTTACCAGTTTAATCTCCTTGTGTGTTTTAAATAGTAAATTATTAAAATGTTTATTTGGCAGTGATTGTTAATTATATTAGTGTGTAAGTGTATATGTTCATAGACAGTAACAACTTCATAACACTTTACAATTTCATTTACACATAACAAGCTCTGAAAAAAATTGAAAAAAAAACAGTAAAATGTTACATTTCTCAGGTTTAACTTTTGTGTTTTAGTAAAATTAAAGATCTGTTTTATTATATGAACTTCTGACAACATTTCTTCCAAATTTCTAATTAAAATATTTAGAGCATTTATATATAAAATAAAGACAACACATCACATTACAAAAAACGATACAGTGTTTGCAGAGCTTGAGTAAGGCAAAGAAAACAAGTTCATATTCATTTTTAAACAAAATGGTACTGATGTTTTAACTAAGGAATGTTCAGAAATCAGTATTTTGTAAAATAACCCAGATTTGCAATCACAGTGTTTAAGATCATGCTCACCATGGCCTATGGCTTGTTACCATCTATTTTTCTCTTGATCACATTCCAGAGGTCTTCAATAAGGTTCATATCTAGAGAATAGGCTGGCCATGAGAGGGACATGGTCTGGCAGTGTCAGGGTTAACCCCTTGAGGGCGCCTTGCGCCCAGAGACTCTTTGTGTTGTTTTTGTGTTTTTTGTTAGGTGGACTTTATTAGTTTGTGGTGCTCATTATTTTGGTTAATTTGTATAGACTCCTGTTTGGTTTGTTCTGATATTAAAACATTAACAGTGTTTGTTTATGTTTTCTTTATGTATCATTAAAAACCATCTTGCCAGTCATCACCTCTGCGTTTATGCCTCGCCTACACACCCCACATCGTGACAGAATGCAAGACCTGTACAGTGGCATAGCGGAGATGCCTCCCCAAGATGTTTTGGAGGGGGCGGGGAGCTATGACGGTAAAGCCAGAGCGAGCGGACTTTGTGGGTGGTCGGCTTGCCATCCGGTGTAACGTTGAGGAGCGCTCAGAAGTGAGTGAAGTGAAATCCTGCGGAGCGCGCCGGAGAAAGACTGGATTAGGTGAGCAAAGGGAGCAGCCGAGCTAGGAAGGCTACCAGCTCGCGATTCGACGCCTGCCGTTTAAACACGATGGAGTTCGGGGTGAAGTGAGTCCCCGCACCAACCATGAGGTACGGGCCAGGAGGTTATGTATGGCGGTGACCAGGGTGAAGAAGAACCCCAGACTGAGCGTCATTGGAAGGCGAAGAAAGAAGAAAGATCAACATGTTTTGTGCAGAAGAAAATCAGAAACCCATACAAACCCTGTGTGAGCAGGTGAAACAGCTCCAGGGACTGCTCGCCCAGCTTAGCCTCAATGGAGGCCCAGAGCAGCCAGTTAGCCTCAGTGGAGGCCCAGAGCAGCCAGTTAGCCTCAGTGGAGGCCCAGAGCAGCCAGTTAGCCTCAGTGGAGGTCCAGACCTTCCAGAGAGCCCTGCTGCAGGCTCAGACCTTCCAGAGAGCCCCGCTGCAGGCTCAGACCTTCCAGAGAGCTCTGCTCGGCCGGAACCACTGCACGCTCTGCGTATGTGAGGATGTCACGCTTCCTCCTCCGCCTCTCGACTTCGAGGACATTGCACTTCCTCCTCAAACAGGCTTCGAGGACATCGCGCCAGCTCCTCCAACAGAGATTGAGGATGTCATGCTTTTCCTCTGCCCAGCTTCGTAGATGACGTGCCAGCTCCTCCGCCAAGCTCGGAGGACAATGTGCCAGTTCCTCCGTCAGGCTTTGAGGACATCCTGCCAGTGCCCGGTCCGTCACCCTGCTTTGAGGCCAACGACCCAGTGCTCGCTTGCCCGCCGGCTTCATCGACTCGATGTCAACGACATCGACTCAGGGCGCATTCTGCCGCCATCTGGCTTTAAGAATCCTGTCCTGCTGGCCCTGCAACCCTGCCCAAAGGACAAAATCTACAGCCTCTGTGTCAGGAGGCCAGACACAGGACATTGGGGAGGGAGCCCTGGACCTCCGGGGGCGGTTAGGGAGGGTTATGTCAGGGTTAATCTCTAGAGGGCGCCTTGCGGCCAGGGACTCTTTGTGCTGTTACGCCCCGGTCTAGGTCGGGGCGAAACAGGAGTGAAAAAAAAAGAAGGGGGTGAGACCAAAAGTGTGTTTGCTCAGTGTTTATTTAAAAAAAGGTGAATAAGCAAATTCCCAAAAGGGGGCTGTGAGCTTTAGAAGCCGACAAGGCCAAAACAATAAACTAAATTCCCTCTACCTAGTACCAAAGTGAAACAACTAACCTGCACCGAAAATAAAGAAGCAGAAATACAAAGTTCTTCCCTTACTCCCAAACTAACCTCAAACCAATAAAAAAACAAACAAAATGGCATTGACTTCTTACTAAGCCACTCAATAACAAATTAAATACAAATATATACAAAAGTATTTACAAACCAAACCAACAAAACAAAGAGGACAAACACAAAATTGTAGTCAAAACAAGCAAAAGGGTCATACACGCAATAGGCAAACAAAAACCAAGCAAAAGGGGAAAGGCTAGGAGTAGTCAGAAACGTAGCAAAGGGGTCATACACAGAATAACATTCAGGATCAAGCATAGGATAAACAGTAAGCAAAAACACGGCCTCTAGAACTCTGGTCTGAAGGCCTTAAGTAAGCCTCTGGGTTGCCTGTAGGACCAATCATCTTAGAGGAGGCGGGACCAACAAAGGACAGGCAGAGCAATAATCAACCGATTTCCAGCACTGGCAGAAGTGGGCAGAACCTGCAGAAACAAGGAAGAGACAACCCCAATCCCACCACCAGCAGAGATAAAGCAACCATAACCAGATACACAAGAAACAAATAAATCCAATATCGTAACAGTGTAGTTTTTGTGTTTTTTGTTAGATGGACTTCATTTCCAAGAATGCACCTTGGTCTGGTGATGGGAGCACTCACCTGAACCGAGGTGGCTTATCAGTTGAGTTATAAATAGCATGTTTAAGTTCGGTTTCTTTGTCTTGCATCTGTTGGATTAAACTAGTTTGTGGTGCTCATTATTTTGGTTAGTTTGTATAGACTCCTGTTTGGTTTGTTCTGATATTAAGTATGTTTGTTTATGTTTTCTTTATTTATCATTAAAAACCATCTTGCCAGTCATCACCTTTGCGTTTATGCCTTACCTACACACCCCACTCCCGTCCACACCTTGATTGACCTGGCTGCGGGGCATTGAGCATTGTCCTGTTGCAAAAACCAATTCCCAGAGTTAGGGAAAATAGTCAGCACAGAAGCAAATGGTTAAAAACCGATTTGCATATTATATAATTTGCATATTAAATAATTTGCAAGGAAAAATAAAAACCATAACAAAACTGTTTTGTGTAATATGGTCGCTTAGTGCTATTCAAATTGACAAGTTAATTGAACACAGTAGCAGAATTAAGCAAGCAAAGTGGCTCCATTTCATATGTAGCACTGTTTTAAATTCTAATTTATTGTTATTTCAGTGAAAACCTTCAAATGTTACATACTCATCGAATTTGCTTTGCATCCAATAATGTTTACAGAAATATGAATCGAAATGCTACAAATTTAACTGCCCAGACCCCTACAGGCCAGGAGTCTGCTGATGGTGTGCTAGATTTACATTGTCCAGCCAGCTCATCAACTTACTCAGTTATCACATAAATTTAAATTTTAAGCTATCTATTCATAATAGTTTAATATTGCATTAGTCATTTTGATTACTAGTTTGATTACTAGTATATATCGTAATGCAGAAAAGAAATTATACTAATTATGTACATTTATTAAAAGGATACATGGCTTGTAATACTTGGGGAATTTGTGCAACTGAAATAAATGTTTATAATTTCACATTTTTATTACTTCTGTATTTACTTGAATCTGCAGTCTGGGTCAGGTGAGATTCTGTTTACATTAATGCTTTTCTTTGTCCCTCTGCTTAGAACATCTGTATGCACAAAACTTTCATATCATCTATGATTTTATAAACACAAAGCTAGCCATGAGATTAAATTAACAAAAGAAAGGTGGATGAGAAAACAGACTGCCAAAAGTTGCTGTTGCCAAGCCATGATGTCAGCAGCAAAGACTCCATAGCACTACCTGTCTTTGAGTGGTTATCCATACTTATAACAGAATAACATTTAGCTAATGTCAATAATATTTCTTGAATTTACTTTTTTAATAAATCTTTTAATTATAAGGGTCGGACCAGGATGGACATCCAGCAAAAAAAAACCTATACAGGTTTTTTTGCAGATCACATAGTCCACTGTAGCTGACCTTAAGTGAGCAGCTGAAAGAACAACAATGTTTAAGTAGAAGAATTAGGACAGGTTTGCATAGAATTTTTTTTATCTTTATTTTGATATTTACAGACTGTAGGAAGTAAGAAGTAAGAAAAATGCATAATATAAAAAAGTGAAACATAATAAAATGTGGTGGATTAAAGGCTATTTTATGAACTTCCAAATAAGGAGAGTGGAAGCCAATAGTTTTAATTAATATAACAATTACAGCAAGAACTGATCATAAGAATATGTCCTAGAATTCTATTAGAAATTTATTGCATGCATTATATGATTTCTTCCTCAAATTTCATTTTTTTTCTTTTTTTTTGTTATCATACTACAGTTGATGGTGAGGAAGTGCTGTTTACCAGACAATTTACATTTTGTATTTCCCCGTTGTTTTTGAGCTTGTGTCTGATGACAGTGGTCTAGTGGGAAAACCTCAGACACTTCTACTAAAGGAAAATCTGACAACCTCAGAGGAGGAGTGATCTGCATACAGGTAATTTTAATACTATAAGCGTGAAACCCTAAATGAACTTAAATATATGTGCAAGTAAACTGGATATATTAATTTCCCCAGTTACAATAATTATTTAAATAAACTTAAATGCTCTTTGTGTACTTTTGTCTGCTGCCATGCCATCTGATAAGTAAAGCAGATACACTAACTTTAATTGTGAGGTGGCTCAAGTCAATTTAATAGTTGGCAAACATGAAAGACTGTTACAGACAAAATTCAAACCTTCTGTCTCTGATACTATTAATCTCTCTCACACACACTATCAAACCTTGCACACATATTAGCAACATACTCTCTCACAAACACACACACACACACACACTCTCTCTCTCTCTCTCTTGCTCTCTCTCACACACACACTATCGAACCTCTCACGTAGTATTTTATACACACTCGCTCTCTGAGCATGCGCTGGGTGTGAGTGAGCGTGTGGAAGACTGTGTGGCGTTTTGCCAAAATCTTTGGGGAAAACTGTCCGTTCCCCCCCCCCCCACTTTTTTTTTCTTTTTACAATTTTATTTATTGTTGAATGTTGATTTAAGTTATATATATTATGTATAAATGCATATATAAGGCCGGTGGGGAAAGTCTGTCTCTCCGGAATGGCGTCAGGTGCATCCCGGACAATGGGGTACTTGTGGAAGAGGTGCTGTTAGCGGTGGGAGAGCAGGTCAGGTGTGAAAACATCTACTCAGCCCCCTCGCGGTGGTGGTGTTTTTAAAAAGGACAAACCTCTAAGTGCATTCATAAAGAGCGGAATAACCGTGAGAGAATCTACTGTCCAGGTCACCACTCTGTCTGCCCCTGCAATAAGAGTGGTGCTCTCTAACTTCCCTCTGTTCATACAGGACGAGGTGATCATGAGGGAGCTGGCCCGAGAGCTGGAGGTTCGTCAGCCCAATGAAAGCCATCCCGCTCAGGTGTAAGAGCTCCAGCGTGACACACGTCCTGTCCTTCCGCAGAGAGGTTTTAATGGTTTTAAATAACCAGGAACAGGACCGGTTCTACGGGGGGCAAATAAATGTCTTGCCCCCTCAAATCAAAATTTTAAAATGTTGAGAAAGCACATTTTAATATACTCAAAATGAATATATTACAAGTAGCGGAAAATTTGTGTATTTATTCACAGGCTGCAGCGCGCGCGCACACCAACACACACACACACTCCTCCCCTGAGCCCTCGGTAAACATCCAATCACCGTCCGTATGCAAATGAGTCAGGACGTAGCCTAACGTAGTGTCGTGTAGGACAGTGGTTCTCAAACTTTCAAGCCAGCGACCCCTAATTGAAGATCGACAAGATCTCGCGACCCCTACTATCAAAAACAAGCAATAAACATAACAAGCTGTTCCCAGTATTTTGACTACATTTACTATACTGTACATCAAAATAATTTTGGCTTACCTTTTAATGGGAAGGGTGTGGGGTTTTTTTGTTTGTTTTTTGCTTGTTGGGCAATCATGTGTTTTGCCGGGCTTCATACTTTCATGAGCAAGCACTTCTGAACAGATTACACATTGAGGGAAATCTACGTTGTCAACAGTAGAGCAAGTGAATCCATACTTTATGAATTCTTCCTGATATTTTCAGCGTGTCTGCTGAGGAAGTGTGCGCGTGAGGAGGTGTGTGTGTGTGAGGAGCACAGAACAGAGCAGGAGCTCAGCTGCGCTGTTCCGCCTGAAACACTCTATTGTTTTCGCCCTTTCTTTACTTTCACTGTATGTTTTGTATTATAATTTTGTGACGCTGAAAAGGCTGATAAAGGTTTTGTGCTGAACGCTGTTGTTGGCTCTGAGCTCTTTTTTCCCGGCTATCCGGCCCAAAGCGGCACAGTTTGTGTGCACGTGAATGTTTTGTAATCGTATTCCATTACGTGTTCTAAAACCACGCCCCCATTTACTTTTAATTTACAGAGGGAGAGATAGATAGATACATTTCTCGATAGAGCAAAGAATGAATAATTGCCATGGATGAAAATTGGAAAAAAAAAAAAAAAAGGTGGAGCTGAAAATTTATGCGACAAGAAGAAAAAGCTTCAAAAACAGATGCTGTAAAATTCTTCAAATGAACAGATTCTGCCTTTTGCGTGAGGGGAAATTACCGTTCCGCAGGCTCTGACAGCTCTAACATTACGGTCAGGGACAGAGAGTCTGGATTCAGCAGCCTCAGGGTCAGTGATGATGATGACCAGCACCTCTCCCCTTCTGTACCCGAGCCAAGTGAAAATCAACTGAACAGAAAAACTGGAATAAAATCAGAGGCAGCATTAGCTCGGGCTGGTAAACTAGTCACTCATTTTAATTATTATTGTAAACAATATTAATTCAAAATAAGGCTGAGACTCTGAGACTCTGGACGAGCTGCAGAGATCTACAGCTCAGGTGGGGGAATCTGTCTATAGGACAACTATTAGTCGTGCATTGCACAAAGTTGGCCTTTATGGAAGAGTGGCATAAAGAAAGCCATTGTTAACAGAAAACCATAAGACCCATGCAAACCCATTTGCAGTTTGCCACAAGCCATGTGGGGGACACAGCAAACATGTGGAAGGAGGTGCTCTGGTCAGATGAGACCAAAATGGAACTTTTTGGCCAAAATGCAAAACGGTATGTGTGGTGGAAAACTAGCACTGCACATTACTCTGAACACACAATCCCCACTGTTAAATATGGTGGTGGCAGCATCATGCTCTGGGGGTGCTTCTCTTCAGCAGGGACAGGGAAGCTGGTCAGAGTTGATGGGAAGATGGATGAAGCCAAATACAGGGCAATCTTGGAAGAAAACCTCTTGGAGTCTGCAAAGGACTTGAGACTGGGGCGAAGGTTCACTTTTCAGCAGGACAAGACCCTAAACATAAAGTCAGGGAAACAATGGAATGGTTTAAAACAAAACATATTCATGTGTTAGAATGGCCCAGTCGAAGTCCAGATCTAAATCAAATCGAGAATCTGTGGCAAGATCTGAAAACTGCTGTTCACAAACGCTGTCCATCTAATTTGACTGAGCTGGAGCTGTTTTGCAAAGAAGAATGGGCAAGGATTTCAGTCTCCAGATGTGCAAAGCTGGTAGAAACATACCCTAAAAGACTGGCAGCTGTAATTGCAGCAAAAGGTGGTTTTACAAAGTATTGACTCAGGGAGCTGAATAATTACGCACACCCCACTTTTCAGTTATTTATTTGTAAAAAATGTTTGGCAATCATGTATGATTTTCGTTCCACTTCTCACATGTACACCACTTTGTATTGGTCTTTCACATGGAATTCCAATAAAATTGATTCATGTTTGTGGCTGTAATGTGAGAAAATGTGGGAAAGTTTGAGGGGGCCGAATACTTTTGCAAGCCACTGTATATTTACCTAAGCTATGAATTAAAAAACCGAACTGTTGTTTATCCCTTGTGACTCATCTCCAGGTCAAGACCTTGTGATATCCACGGACAACAACCAAATCACTCCTTCAGCCACCGCCCGCAATCTTGGGGTAACCGTGGACAATCATTTGTCATTTTCCCCACACATCGCTAACCTTACTCGCTCTTGTCGATTTCTTCTTTACAATATCAGACGAATTCGCCCATTTCTTTCTTCACAGGCTACTCAGGTGCTTGTTCAGTCCCTTGTTATTTCAAGACTGGACTACTGCAACTCACTCCTGGCAGGCCTGCCTCTGTCCACGATTCGTCCTCTGCAACTGATCCAGAATGCAGCAGCACGTCTCGTTTTTAACCTTCCCAAGTTGTCCCACACCACACCACTCCTCCGCTCCCTGCACTGGCTTCCTGTAGCTGCCCGCATCAAATTCAAAACACTGATGCTTGCCTACAAAGCTAAAAATGGCCGAGCACCCACTTACCTCTCTGCGCTAATTACACCACGCACTGCACCATGTTCCCTCCGATCCTCCAGCACTGCTCGCCTCATCCCACCATCTCTCAGGGATCGAGGGCGGCATTCATCCAGGCTCTTTTCTGTTCTGGCACCTAGGTGGTGGAATGAACTTCCTCTAGATGTCCGTACATCAGAGGCTTTGACTATCTTTAAACAACGACTCAAGACGCATCTGTTTCTCCAGTACTCAAAAAAAAAAAAAAAAAAACTCTTCTTAGTTGTGTTGGACTAATGGTACTTAGTTATTAAGTTAACCCAGTGTAAGTATGTATCCAATGTTGTAAACATTAAAGCACTTTTTGTAAGTCGCTCTGGATAAGAGCGTCTGCCAAATGCCTAAATGTAAATGTAAATGTAAATTAAAGTTTGTGTATGCAGCCCCTCAGACTTTAATTTAAAAATGTGTAAACTTCTTCTGTGTCTTAAAATGTGACCCTAAATGATATTTACATCATTGTTGCTTGCCTTGAGTTTAGACAGATCTTAGTAACAAAGAGTGGGTTGATGAGGAAAAGGAAGGAAATAAGATAAAAGAAAGAAAGCAGCTAAAAGCAACTTCTTTACCAAAAAGTCTGACCGAGAAGTGAGTTCCACAGTTAGAAACATCATTCAGAGTGATATGATCACACAGCAATCGCAAAGACAGAAACTATCTTTGCAGTGGTAGGCTATTAATTATCTATTTTATATTTACATTTTAATCAGCTCATGTACAGTGGTAGACTGAAATATTGAGACTAATGAGAAGTTTTAATGACATTCACAATTTAAAATGACCCACCGAAGTTCACAATTTTCTGGAGAATTATATCCATTATTTGTGCAGGGGTGGACACCTGGGCTTCAGAAAGTAAAAGTTCTGCCATGTATTTATTTCACCATTTAACTAAGTTATTTTAATATGTGGTGCAGTATGACAGAACAAAATGTGACAACAGGAACTTGGTTTATAATAAACTCTGTTCAAGTGAACAATTACTGTAGCTTCCATCATACTGCTTTACTGAAGTTTCCAGCATTTCCTTATTTAAACATGGAAAGCCCATAAAGAGCAAAACAACATGGAGCATCAGGAAAACCACATTCTGTAAGTAAAGAAAATTTAGTCTGACTAGTACATAGTGAGGTAAACAAGGTAAACATGATACGGTTATCACCTTAACTTTTAAAGCTTTATCATAAGATCCTTTATTTAAACATAGTGAAATATTAATGTCTGGGTAGCTGACTTGATTTGGATGTTGACTTGGGCTTTAATCTTTAACATTTATAAAATTATTTTTTTGCTGATTTAGAAGTAAATATTAATCTGAGGAGTTTCATAAGCCAGTTCACCTTTAGTGTCTATCCCAAGCCAGAATTAATGTGGATATTTGTGTTGGGAACATCCTCGGTGCGCAAATGAACAGAGACTGCTTGAAAAGCTGGGTCTCATTCTCCTCCGATTCTGGTGCAATTCAATTGAAATATAAATACACCACGGACCAAAGATATTTGGACAAACCAAGTCTGCTTTGATAGCACTATCTGATAATGATGACTGTACCTGAGAATTTTCAGTGATTGACCCTGTATCTGTGACATCTGATGTAGAAGAAGCAGCGTTTAGACAGGCAGGGAGGGAGAAAAAGTCCTAGCTAGATCATGCACATTAGTTAGCAAGGTACTGGATGAGTTTTGAAAAAAATTAAATGCCTTATGGACAGCGCACAAGAGCACTGGAATGCACATAAAAGCCCAGCAGCCTGAGAATACAACAGCTGAATGAATTAATGAAAAATGAAACATGTTTTTGAGCACTTTGCTGTACTATCCTGCGCAATAGGATTATCAAAGTTGCAGCTGGCATTTTTTCTATTTATTAATTTATTTGTTAATTTGCCCCTTCCTCTCTACCACTCTATTCTCACCACTTTATTCTCATATTTCAATTTATTTACATTAAATATTTATTTTTCATAAATATTATTATATATATAAATATAATTATTTTTTTATATTTCAAATTTTAATTTACATTACAGTAGTTAAATCATATAAAGTTTAATGTTCTAATGTATTGTATTAACTTTTCATGTACATATTGTATCTGTCAAGTATGGATGGACTCCAGGCAACTTGTATGTGCAGATGCAAAGACGTTTATTAAAAACAAAACTGTTCATGGAACATAAACACACCGAAAACAACAGTATGAAAACAGATGCGAGACAAAGTCTAAGTGTGCAACAAGAACCTTAAATAATACTATTAATTGTCCCAAGATTACATACACCTGTGGAAGAGAAGCCTATACAGTGAAACATAAAAAAACAAATACATTACTAAATAAGAGTCTTGATGATAACGATGATGATAAAAGAAAAGAAAAGAATAAAAAGTGTGTTTTTTTCTTTAAGTATAGAGTGGTATGTGCAATGACTACACTATTTGGTATTTATGTTGGGGGAGGGGTGAATGTTTTTTTACTGTTAATGAGGATTACAGACAAATGTTGTAAATATTCATTACATTAACAACCTGGAAGCTAGCCTGACCTCTGTTTAGAGTGTAGAACTTAAAATTGCTTCAATTTCACAAACACATCAGCAAATAAACAGATCTAAAGTAAAAAAAAAAAAAAAAAGCCATGCTTGTTTGCCGTAGGTGTAGATCACTCACACACTCCTGTGGGGGAGGAGAAGAGCGACTGAAAGTGAAAGTGACTCCTATTGTTGTTCTGTCCTTACATCCTGACGCAAGTGTGCAACAAGTGGTAGATAAAGAATCATCTAATAGATAATTAATAATATTTTCATTCAGTATGCCAGACTATCAGTATGCTGTGCTTTTCGAGACAAAAAACCTCCAGGATGGAGACGTCAAGAGGATTAGAAACTATTTTCAGATCAGACGGCAGTCTGGAGGAGGAGAGAGCGGAGAAGTGGAAAAAGTGTCTGACAACACCTATAAGATAAGCTTTTTGGACAGAGCAGGTCAGTAAATATGATTATTTAAATAAAACTGATGTAAATTATTCCCACACTTTTCTGCTCTAGTTTAATTTTGTGAAAGGTATGCAAGGCACAATAGAGCAAAAACAATAGAGCACAATGTATTATTATTATTATTATTATTATTATTACAGCACAAGAGAGAGTACTAAGCAAAACTTATCATGAAATTAATCTTCCTGGAAGAGCATGTGTACAGATCTTCATAAAACACCATGACATTGAAGAAAAAAAGCAGCTTCTACCGCATTCCACATCTGATCAACAAGTAGGTGCTGTCTTACACAATATGCACATGCTGACAAGGATAATAGATTCTCTGACTAATAGGAAATGCCAAATAAATGCCAAATAGTTAAAAACTATTTTTGATAGGCAATAAATTCTTGCTTAAAAGTGGTATAGGTATTTCATTAGTTTTCTGCTTGTATTACAGGCCTCTGGGAACACACCTATGCAGAAAGTTTTTAAACTCGACCCATATTTACTGAACTATCTAAAGGACAATTTTAAAGCAAGGTCAGGTTTGGAGGAACAGCTCTCTTCTTTACTAAGCAGCTTTAAGTTAGACCTGGTCACAGAGACAGTAGTGGTAACGAGGGATGCAGTCCAAACAGATCAAAACGATGTTGTGCAGCTGAAGTGGGAAGCAAAAGTGGATATTGTCTTGTCTGAAATACAGGATCGCCATATCATCCATTTTGAGGTGGAGCCTAAACGGCTAGAGATTCTACAAAAAAACTCTGACCTGTTCGCTCAAAAGCTTGGATTCTATAAAGAGGAAGGTTTATATGTGATTGTTGGAGAACATGAGGAAGTGGAGAAGTTTTTGAACGTTATAGATACTTTGCACTTGCGGCAGCAAGCACGTAAAGAATGTCCTGTGTCTGAGACACGTTATGCACTTGTAAAAGTGCAGTTTGAACGGGAAATAAAGTCAAGATTTCCAAACATTCAGATTGCACAGGAGCAACATGGCAGTCTTATCCTAAATGGTCCTGAAGAACAAATCCATTCAGCAGCAGCAAAGCTTCAAGAGTTGCTGAATCAGATTCAGGAGAAAAAAATCCCACTTTCTCGTCCCCTTAAAGCATTTATTTCATCTAGTGGTGCTATTCAGATCTTCCAGACACGATTCCAGCAGAATCTCTGTAGTCCGGTTTTGCTTGAGGCCACAGGATTTAGCTTAGATTTGGTTCTGCTGAGTTTGTCCACAGGTGCACTTCAGGAAGCTGCGGCTGCAATACAGAGAGACCTGTGTATGGAGACAGTGCTGCTGGAGCAAGCTGAATCTAAGCCACCAGGAATAGATACTTTAAAGAACACTTTGACACCTGCATTACAACAGGCTAATCAAGGAAATTCTAAAGTGGAAATTAGCTACGAGACAGGGACAGGGACTGATCCCAGAATGAAGGTGCAACTGGTGGGTTACAGCGCCGAAGTCAGTAAATTAAAAAATATTATATTGAACCACAAGCAAAACTATGGGGAATACAGTGATACTGTGACTCTACCTTTAGCAGAAATGGTGGATAATTTCTCTGAACTTCTGACACTACTAGGTGTGACAGCAACAGATTTAAGTCTAAGGGCAAGACCATCACCTTTCCCATGTATCCACCTCTCAGGACCTCGGTGTGAAGTAATTGATATGAAGAAGAAACTGGATTCATCCCTTAAACATCTCATATGGAGGAAATGTTCAGTGGATGGTCCTGGAGTCCTGCAGTTCTTTCAAGAGGAAGGTTTAAACACACAGAAATTATTGCAGAGTTCCTGTCAGGTTCTGATATCTCTGAAAAATAACCTTCAAACTGGTGCTGCATCATCCACAAACACAGCTTTTACCAGTCTCCCTATCATACCTGCTTCTGTGTCAAATCCAGGTCACTCTGTTTCCCTGGAAATTGTATTTGGAGGTCTTGAAGATCAACAGGTAAAACTCATATATTATTATTAACGCACAATTTTCTAGTAAGACCCTAACAGCAAACATCACCATCTAGTTTTTATTTTCATCTTTAATATTTTATACACAGATAAGTAACATTTATACTTTCTTTGGAACAGGCTGATGTACTTGTTGCCCCCATGTTGAACACAAACTTGACCTCAACTATAATTGGGAAATCCCTTCTTAATAAAGCAGGGCAGCAGTTTAAGAGTAATTTTTATGGTATCAAAGGAAGGTGCAGAATTTCTCCTGGGGATGTGCTAGAGGTTGATGGGACTAACTTAGGGTGCAGCAAGGTTTCCTTTATTGAGTGTCTACCTTGGACTGGAAACACAAACAGCAGTGAACAGGTCAGAGAGTGAAAGTGTTTCAGTAGCTGCTCTATAATGTTGTGGCAGTTTGTGAGGCTTTAAGACACTGCTTATGACACTTTTCTTATTTTTATCCTGTAGGCAATACACAGTGGAATTGGACGAGCTTTGGCACTATGTGAACAGCAGGCATTGAGCTCAATTGCTTTTCCAGTAATTGGACCTGGAGTGGTTCTGGCTCTACCTGTACAAAATGCTGCTAGTATTCTGACAAGAGAGATTGGAATGTTTGGCCTGGCTGGGCCGACGAGTTCTCTCAAAAACATAAGAATTGTAATAATGCCTAATTACCCAAATTCTGAAGAGGTAAGAAAATGTCATTTGTATATTGGGCATAAGCATCATACATTTAGTGTTGATATTTTATTTTATAAATACAGTATAACATTTTCAAGAAGGCAGGCGTACTCATATTATAACAACTCAATAAATATTTGAAAACCAAAAACATAAAGACAATATTTGTCCACAGAGACTAAATAATGTAAAGTTAATAATAATAATAATAATAATTATTATTATTATTATTATTATTATTATTATTATTATTGTTGTTGTTATTATTATTATTATTATTATATGCTCTAATTATAACATGGTAAGAGAAAAAAGAAACAGAGAAGGCACTTAATGAATACTTCCACACGGTGGCGCAAAAGGGCAGTGGAATATTTACACAGGAAAAGAGGTCGAAGAGTTACTTGCTGTTGTGCCAACTCTTTGTGTGTGTTCCTGCGTTAGGTGCAGTGTCTTCAGATCCACTATGCAAAATATGAGTGACATATCTTACAGATTATTATAATAAATCAATGAAAACAGTGTATACTTATGACAAACACTGGCCCAAATAAAGTTATAAGAATAGTTAAAGAGTAATTCTCCTCTCTGTCATTTTCACTATTAGATCTACCAGGCAGTCCATGCTGGGTTAAATGCAATAATGGTGAATCACATAGGACAAGGTAAGTGTGTGAGTTTGTGGTTGTTTGTTTGTTTGGTTGTTTTTGTTTGTCTTTTATTTTTAAGTGTTGTTTCATAATGTTTTTAATGTTGACTGATATGTTTGACTGCAATAATATTACTATTGCATATTTTATCGGCTTCCACAGTTGCCTTTCAGTCTCTAAGCTCAGAAATTGATGAAATCACAATCCCAATGGGCAGCTGTCAGGTCCATCTGATATTTGGAGACATCAGCAATGAGACTACAGATGTCGTTGTAAACACCACAGACTTTACAGACTTAAAGACAGGTGTTGTTTTATCCTAAACACCACAGTTATCTATGTTTGTTTTCTATAAAAAGGTAGAAATTTTTTTTACATTTTTTAAATATAAAATGTCTATTTTTTCAGATGTGTGCAATGACATCCTGACTGTTGCTGGACCACAAGTCATGGCTGCTCTAACAGCAGGTATAATGTTATAAAGTTTGTTTATGTTGCTCTCTGCTGCATAACACAAGTAACAACAACAAAAAGTTTACAAAACATTAAAACAGAATTCTAATGCTAGTAAAGTGTCCATTTTTAAATTTTTTGAAAATCAGTGTTCACTTTGTGGCAGGCGGGAAACCTAGCACTGAGCCGCCAGTGTGGTATCAGTGTTCACTATATGCGTGTGAGGCGATAAAAGTAATATAATAAATATAAATAATGTAGATAAAGGGCAGTAGATTAGGTTCACTGGAAAAGAGGTCGAAGAGTCACTTGCTGTAGGGCCAATTTGTGTGTGTGTGTGTGTGTGTGTGTGTGTGTGTGTGTGTGTGTGTGTGTGTGTGTTTTCAGCGTCTTCAGATCCACTATTGAAAATATGACATGCATAACTTACACATTATTATAATAAATCAATGAAATCAGTGTATATTTATGACAAACATTGGCCCAAATCAATTTTACAGAAATCTGGTTGTATATTTATATTTAAATCCCACATGAGATTATTTATTGAAGAACAGGCTTGTCATGGTTTTTGGGAGGTAAATCTTCAGGGTATTTCCTTGGTTTGTTAACAATAAGGGAGACAGAGAGAGATTGTTAAGAGATTATAAACAGAGGTGCAGCTTCTCAATAGGCAGCTGGTTAGGGCCTTATGCCAACTTTCAGATTGTGTCTGCCTGTTTATGTGCCTCTTTGTTTTGCATTGTGGGAATAAAAGCAAACTCTTGTGTTCTGTGTTCCTTTTTTTTTTTTCAATTGTTCTGCTTGATGAGTACAGCATTATCTGTACATTTCCTAAGTAAATAGTGACACATGGTGCTTATCTCATGCACATCTACCAGCCAGCATGGGGTTTCCACTATTAGTCATGAAACCTTGGTTCAGCTCCATCTAGCTTACATGCAGCATACTCACTATAGTTTTGACCTGCTTCAGCAGCTGCTGGTATGTGCGTTTCATGAAATATGTGTTTCATGACTGGCTGATTTAGCTAAAGTGGATATTGTTGCTCACCCCTTGTTAGAGTGAGTGGTACAGTTTAATATGTTTAAATGCATATTTCTAATCATATATTTTTCCATATATCTAGCGCAAGTGAAAAAGGGGGAAATCTTTGTCACTCAGCCTGGAGCATTCCCCTGCAAGGCCATTATGCACGTGTGTGGACAGAAGGATACAGACGTCATTAAAAAACTGACACAAGATATCCTTCTCCAGTGCGAACGCAGTGGCTACCAGTCAGTGGCCATTCCTGCTATTTGTGCTGGTCAGTATTTATGTTTATATAATCCTTCATAAATCAAATTTATTGTAGAAAAACAAATGTGGAATGTTACATTTACAGAAGTCTGGAGATACATTACAAGAACAGAACATCACTTTTGTAGTGTAACTTAACCATGTGGAATTTGTAGGTAAAGGAGGGCTGGATGCTCGCCTGGTGGCCAAGGCTGTTCTCCAGGGTGTGAAGGATGCTACAGTACAAGCTAGTTTCAACAATGTAAAAATAATTCACATTGTTCTGATGAAAATCCATGTTTTTTTGGAGTTCAAATCAATGGCGCAGCAGATCTTTGGCAGCTTTACCCAGGTGAAAGGTAAGAAAATGGTACCACTTACAGCAATTATTTTAATATTTTACTTGCGACAATGTGGCTGTGACTGAGCACTGTCCCTAATTTGCTGCCTCAGAATTCAGTGAAAAGATCTGCTAGTTAACTACCTTTGTTTGGTCATTGTTTTTTTGTTGTTGTTTTTTTTGTTTTTAACAGCTCCTTCGTACACAGTCCACAGAGCTGCTCCATCTTCTTTGACCCTAGACTTTAGGTCTCTTGCCCAGTGTCTTCCAGACCAACATGTCACAGCTGAATTTCTTGTAGTAGGGTTAACTGATGATAATGTCTCAAGGGCCTGTCAAGAGCTTCATCAAGCATATAAAAGACACAGCTCTTCTCATTTTGTTTCACAAGAGGAACTTAAACACCTTACACCAGCTGAAGTTGACAATATTATCAAGACCGTGACTTCTCTGGGTATTCAGATAAGCCAACGTGGCCCTGATGGATTGACAGTTAGTGGACTGACAAAAGGAGTAAATAAGTTCATACAGCTGGTGCAAGGGTCTCTTGTCAGGCAGGTATGTTGTAGGTTTGTTTGCAATAAGGTATATATATATTATCTCTATTTGTGCCTCTAATTAAGAATTGTGTAAACAGACAGCATTCTGTTATTGTAGGTGAGAGAGAAAGAGCAAGATGATGTTTTTTCCCGTACCAGTTGGTGCATTTTGGGATCAAGAGGAATCTGGGAGAGACTGCCTAAACAGGCTCATCATCAGCTGGAAAACAAGAATGTTGGCGAAGGGATAGTGGATGCACAAGCACAAAAATGGACAGTAAATCTTGCAGAAATGGAGGCCACAGCAATCGGGGACACAGCTGTGGCAAATATTAAACGACTGGAGAACCTGTCAGGTGCAAGGCTACTTGTTTTCACAATTAATCATATTAGGGAAAAAAACATATTGCATTGATAACATTTTTCCGCATTGTTTTTTTTTGTGCCTCAGATTTCATTATTCCACTGTACTGGGACAGCATGACCACAGGGGAGATTCTAAAGGTGGTTTCTCTGCACCCCAGCTCTGCTGAGTACAAAAGAGTGAAAAGTGACTTCAAGAGAACAGTCACAAAAGCAGTTATCAAGGTGACTGAACCAATAGGAATGTGGTAGTAAACACATTACAGAAAGAGAGCAAAAGGGGAGAGAGAGGGGAAAGGATGGGGATGCGGGTGTTAATATATTGTAAAATTGTGCACAATAAGTAAGCAGTTAACACATGTATGATACACATGATTGTACAGATCGAGCGTATTCAGAATGTGAATTTGCGCCGGGCTTATGAAGTTCGTAAAACAGAGCTGCAGAATAAAAATGGAACAGTTGGGGCAGGAGAGAGATTCCTATACCATGGAACTACAGCTGATGCCTGCACTTCTATACAGCACAGTAACTTTAACCGTAGATTTTCTGGACAAAATGGTAATAGTTTTTGACTGCTTGACTAAAACTCAATAAATAAAAATGTATTGTCCAAGCTCAACTTGATTCAAATTATTTTTCTTTTTCCCCTTTGCAGGCACATTGTATGGACTCGGGACATACTTTGCTGTGAATGCAAACTACTCAGCCAATACCACCTACTCTGTACCTTCCACAGATGGGACACAGCGCATGTTTGTGACACTTGTCCTAACAGGTTATTACACCCAGGGAGGAAGTGACATGACAGTTCCGCCACCTCGCGGATCACTGGATCCTAATGATAGATTTGACAGTGTGGTCGACAACATGCAGAATCCCAGCATGTTTGTGGTGTTTCATGACTGCCAGGCTTACCCAGACTACCTCATCACATTCAGATAAAGGCACAGCTGAGTGACAGAGTGAGAGAGTGTTTTTCCAATCCTGCCAGGAATATGCCAGGTATAAAAAGTAATCCTACTATTCCACTAGCTCAGAGTGATCTCTTGGATTAACAGTATGTCTGCTTATTGTTAAGTCATAAATCAACAAGCTAGAGATGAATAACTTACTGTAGATGTTTAAACATCATGATGAGGATTATTTACACACACACAAACCTAATCGTAAAATAAAACATTGTTAAATCAAGAACATTTGTCGCCATGTGGCACCTTCTTTCACATGTTTGCTGTGTCCCCTACATGGCTTGTCACAAATTACTGCACAAATGGAACTTCTTATGGCTTTATTTCAACAATAGCTTTCTTCTTTCCACTCTTCCATAAAGGCCAGATTTGTAGAGTGCACGACTAATAGTTCTCCTGTTCTCCCACCTGAGCTGTGGATCTCTCTCAGTTACCATTGGCCTCTTCTCTGATAAATGCTCTCCTTGCCTGGGGTGTCAGTTAAGGTGGTCAGCTATGTCTTGGTAGGTTTGCAGTTGTGCCATACTCTTTCTACTTTTGGATGATGGATTGAATAGCGCTTCGTGAGATGCTGAAAGCTTTGGATATTTTTTTTTTATACCCTTACCCTGGTTTAAACTTTAACACAACTTTATCCGTGACCTGTCTGGTGTGTTCCTTGGGCTTTATGTTAAATGCTGTTTGTTCACTAATGTTCTCTTACAAACCTCTGAAGGCTTCATAGAACAGCTGTATTTATACTCAGATTAAATTATACACAAGTGGACTCTATTTACTAATTAGGTGACTTCCGAAGGCATTTAGTTCAAGTGGTTTTAGTTTAGTATCAGAGTAAATTATACGTAGAAGTATCAGAGTAAAAGGGGCTGAATACAAATGCCCTATTATGAATACAAATACCCCTTTTTTCATTATTATTTCATATTCTTTATTTGGATACTCTATTTTTTTCTTTTTAAAGGCAGTTTCACCGCATATCATGCTGTGTATGACTGTGTATGGGACAAATAACATTTAAATTTAAATTTGCAAGCCGCAGTTTTTAAATTTTATTCATAAAAAATATATATAACTTAAAAATATATAATAAATATCTTTTAAGCATTATTGATGTTTTCTCTTTTTAATTGTTTTCAACATAGTATATTAATATTAAAAAAACAGATTTAATATTTCTGACATAATATTTTCAGAACAAATGTGAAATTATGTTGTCAACAAAAAAGTGTTTAAAAAACTCAGAATATGTCTTATATTTTATGTCTTTTAAAGTAGCCACCCTTTTCTTTGATGACAGCTTTTCCAACAATATTGAAGGAGTTCCCAGAGATGGTGAATTCTTGTTGGCTGCTTCATATTAAGTTCAGGATGTTGGGTCATTGTCTTGTTGGAAAACAAATGAACCAATTAAATGCTAGATGGAATGGCGTGTCTCAGCAAAATGCTGTTTTATCCATGTTGGTAAAGTCTGCCTTAGAAGTTACAAACAGTGAGTCCTCTCTGCTTCACAGTGGTATCCATACATTCAGGAGCCATCCATTTACTTTCTCTACATCTAACAAAGACATGGTGGTTACAACCAAAAATCTCTAATTTGGACTCATCAGACCTAACAGCAGGTCTCCACTGATCTAATGACTGTTTCTTGTGTTTCTTGTCCCATGAAAGTCTCTTCAGCTTGTTCTTCTTTCAAAGTAATGGTTTCTTTGCTACAATTCAACCATGAAGGCCAGACTCCCACATTCTCTATGAATCCATAGATCGCAATTCTAAAACCACAAGATTTACATCAGCTTGATATTAGGCAATTACTTGGAAAGTACTGTAGTATGTAGGTGTGAAAATGCTAGCAAATTAAAGCAAGTTCAGACTAGAGCCTAGTCAGAGAGTTTCCCACATTCCAATGTGTTCAGCCAACAATTATTCACTGTTAGACCCCTTAAAGCCAATAACCAAGTCATTTAACTTCTTAACATCATATTATCATATATTGTACATTTTATACATTTATTGTGAATTATTCACAAATATTGCATTGCTTATGTGTCAAATTAACAATTACGTGTGTGTTTGGTTTGTGATGTCCTGAGATTGATAAGATGATAATGTGTCAAAAAGCCAGAGCCTCTAATCTTTTTCTTAGTCTTACTTACTGAATGATCACAATTTATAGATTATTGTGCAAATGTTTTTTACCCCCATTTAACTTTTAATGCTAATTTGATTTCTGCATAAATGGGTCAGGAAAAAGCTTAGTATTTGCAAACATTATTTTTCCTAATAAAATTTCATGTTGCAGTAAAGAGTTGCATGACAGTAAAAAAAGCAGAATTTTATGAAAATGCTCACTGTTCAAACAAAAACTAATGCTTGGCTATCAGATATTACAAGCAAAAATAAATGGATGAATTGTGGCAGACTCACAAAGATGTTTAGAAATGTTACCAGTCATTTTCCTTGTAAAACTGAACAAAGTGTGCCTGAGACCACATGTTGTTTGCTGCTATTTAAACATTACATACACTTATGTTTATTCTGAGCCCTTTTTACTTTTATTTCTACTATTTTTACTCTTAAGGTAAAGGAATGCTTTCAATATAGGCCTACTGCACCACATACAGTATACAAAAACTTAGTACGGTTTAAATACAAGAAAGACAATATACTATTATTATATTAATACTAATACTAATCCACTAACACTAATATCATCATTATGATTACTTTTATTATTACTATTAGTATTATTACTATTATTACTATTATTATTATTATTATTATTATTATTAATAATAATAATAATAATAATTCACCATTGTACATTTACATAATATTCTGCTTTCTTTATTGTTATATTTATTCATTTCTTTAGTTGTCTTGTTTTGTTTTGTTTTGTTTTGGATTTGCTACATTTTTTATCCATTAGAATAAACTGACTCAGACATGTTTCAGTGAAGCAACACAAGTCTAGTCTGGATAAATATTTCTAGTGTACAGTAGACTGAAGGTTTTTATATCTATTTATCTTATTGTATCATATTTCATCTGTCTAGCACCCTCTGGGAAGGGAAGTATGTTTAATATAAACTGAGAGTGTAGTCCATTTTTGGGTGATATCAATTGTAGTCACCATGTCTTGATAATGCATTTTTAAGAATGCATTATTTAGGAATACATAACATTTCATATTCATTTTCACTGATCAGTTCTTACCGGTCACTTTAATCACATCTGTCTCATAAGTATATAGTAAATGATCTATTCATATATAGTATGTGTGGCTTATCTTTTATCTTTTATCTGCAAACCAATGCACTGCTTTTATTAAATATCCCTGGTGGTTGAACAGTGTCTTACCAGCAGTGACATTATCATGTACAAAATCTCCAGCCAACAGTCACTGTCTCATTACCAGTCCCCAGACCAGACAGAAGGACCAGTTCCTACAGTCCAGGGTAGTTAAAATGAAATTCTCTTGTAGTAACTGACCTGACTAAGCACTTTCCTTACGATAATGAGACGTCAGAGTTTATATCAGGCTAAACAAGACGGAGCAGATTAAGAGCTCAGATTTCTTTTATTCAACAGTAAAGCCTTTTGAGTTTTGTGGAAATTTCAGAACAGGCAGGGATAAATTGCCTAAGCTTCAATGCATGCTTAAACCTGCCCTACGATCCAGTGCTTGAGAGGAAGGATGGATTCGGCATAACAATAAGGTAAAATTATATTAAATTGATTTTATATTATTTACTTAAAACAGGAGCAAAGTTATTATAGAAAATAAACAGAGTTTAAAAATAACTGCATATAATACTAATAATACTAAAAATGCATAAAAATGCTAATTATAAAATGCTATTCACAAAAAAAATGGATGAAAATGTTGATCATTAATGTTTAGATGTCCGTTCTTCGTACGCCGGATTTGATTGTTGTGGATTTGTCCTGATCTTGAATTGTTTCGTTTTTCGATGCGCATCTCGCACTTGCTGTCATAGCAACAGGTCCGTAAGCCTAAACCTGCTCAGAAGCAGGTTATTTTATGTAAACAGGATTTTAGGCTGCACTCCTGGCGGGTTATGATTGGTTGAAATGGCGACGTCACATCTGATTGTTTTTATATATATATATATATATATATATATATATATATATATATATATATATACACTGTATATAGATAGATAGATAGATAAATAGATAGATAGATGTATTTAAACATACATACAGTACATCTATACATGTGTGTGTGTGTGTGTAGCTGTGGTCATCATTCATGTGTTAATCGCCGTGTGTGTCTAATAATATCTAACATTCTATCCCCTGATTGTGTCTATATAAGTGGAGGTAATTTTCTCACCCCCAGGGATGCCCTCCACAATTGGTCTGTTACTATTAAAACCAAGGGCGAGCTCTTCTGCGGGGGTATAGGGAGAGGGTGCCGGACCATCACCTGTTTTTTCTGTTCCGCCTTTTTCTTGGTTGCTGTTTGAAACCATGAAACATATTGATTTGCCCCTGTCTTAAAAGGAAATGAAGATAACTGTGCTAAAGATTACCATTTTATAAGATGTTCTCGTACTTCACTTTAATTTGTTCCCATGTTCGCATGGGTCCACTGCTGGCTCTGACGTTAAAGATGACAAAAAAAGAGCAATAAATAAGGTTTTATATATACAGACCCCAGCTATCTGCCTTAATGATTTTTTGTTACAATTACATTTGTACAATGGTAAAGCTACTCTTTTAAATTTTCCTTTAAAGCTGGAGAACACATAAAATTTTCACCCACTTAACAGCATTTACACCTTGAAATTACAGTTTGTTATCTTTTTATCAGGAATTGTTAATACCAAGTTAAAGAAATTAATAAAGAGACTTAAATTATTTAAAATAAGAATGTAAGGTTTCACACACACACACACACAGAAAGAGAGAGAATCACTATATATATATATATATATATATATATATATATTACACACAATACAATTAAAATAAAGCAAACATTTTCCTGCTTAGTGTTTACTTTGGAATAAAGGGGGGAAATCACTTCATCAGGAAAAATCACTTCACTGGAAGAGCATTGAAGTTCATGCGTAGGACGTCTGTTACGCAATCTATCACTTTTACTGAAGGCAGAAGGGCTATAAAAGGAGACCTGCGCTCAGACTGTTCACAGAGAACTCTTATAGCACTTGGAAAAAGTGGTCCTGAATTTATTTTTTTTTTGTTTATTTTACTATTTTATTTTAATCAAATCATTATGAAGCACTTAGCTCTAGCTATTACTTTTTTAACCTGTGCTCTCTTGGCAATGACAGAAGGTCAGTAGTACATTTTGTGGATTATTGACTTTTTCTTTTTTTTTTACTTTATAGCATTTGATAATTTTACATATATCATTTGATTATATTATATATTATACACCAAATTATGAATGTAGGTGTATTTTCTTAAAAGGAATTAAACATAAAAAGTTGCTAACAGCATCTTGCTTATACAAGCATGCTTAGCAGAGAATTTGTGTTTATTATTGATCACATCTCTTCACTTCTGCAGGAGCTCCACAATTGCAGCTCAGATGTCACTGCACAGAAACGATGACAAAGGAAATCTCTAATAGTAGAATTGTAAAGCTGGAGATCTTTCAACCTGGTCCTCACTGCAAAGATGTAGAAGTAATGTACGTATGTATAAAATGTATTTGTCCAATTCATTTTGTGCAACAATTTGTAATAATGTTTGCAAAAATATGAAGGTAGTTGCACCAGGTCGAACTAATTTAGACCTAACTCAGCCACTTTTAAGGTGTTTAAAATAACATGTCTTGTACTTGCAGTGCTACAGTTAAATTTAGGAAAGAAGTTACATTGTGCCTTAACCCCAAAGACAAGTGGGTTCAGAATCTCCTCAAAAGGTAAATGTTTTTCTGTTGTAATCTGGTTTGCTTCTAATCAATGTAGCCTAAACTGTCAGTCATTAATTAACATTAACATCTATTTCATCCTCATTGCAGAAGGAACCTGGCACAATAGAATGCTACTAAGTTGAAGATGGTTGACAGAGAAGGAAAGAAAGAAGACCAGAAGAAGAAAAATGTCTCATTATCACTTCACTCATGATATGAGAAATTATCATGGTTCTAGCAGTATTTTTATACGTTGTTTGTATCTAGAAAAACACAGAATTGCTATTTTTATGTATTAACCACCTATATTACAAATAAAATATTTTTTTAACCTTACTGTCTGTTATTTACCGCTTTATGCTTTATCAATGTATCAGATAGCTTTAAATAACTGAAAATAAACCAAAAAAGCATCTTTGTAAGACATGCAACACCTCCAGCATGGGTACCTTTAAGGTAACCTGACATTGGCAATTAAATAAAATTCAGTCTACAGAGAGATTAATTTTTTAATATGCACTGCTTTTCCTCTAAACCTTCTCTAAACTTTGTTTTATTAATCTGGTTGGATTAGATTTTACTAATTAACACCAAGAAAACATAAAGTGGTAGACAAACATATTAAGACAAAAGTGAAATTTAATTATTTAAGAACATTCTTAAAAATGTACATTTATGACAATCATGACAATAATAATAATAATAATAATAATAATAATAATAATTTGTTATTTTTTATCTTGTCAGGTTTTTTTGAAAGTTATTCCTCGTCTGCCTACGCACTTATCTTTTACTGAAGTGCCCATGCACTTTTTCTCAACCTACTGTATAGGCAGATGCTTGTGATATTGAAAGTAGATCAGCAATTTCACCTGCATGAGTCTTCAGCATAATATAAATTTGTCACAGAAGTTCACAATTCAAGCAATCAAGCAAGTTTAGGATACCTTAGCTATATCACATCCCTACGATCCTGGGTTTGATCCTGATAAGGGGGATTCAGGTATTTAAGGATTTTAAAGTGCAGCTATTCAAAAGTCTTGGGATAAAAAGGCTTGTGGATAAAAACTATTTGCAAGTCTTTTTGTCTGTGATTTCACACTTTTGTATCATCTTCCAGCTGGCAGAACTGTGAATCGTGTGTAATAAGTGTGATGGGCCCTCTTGGAAATCATGGTGTTGTAAATGTCCTGAAGTACAAGGCGGGCTACTCCCCAGATGGACTGTGCAATTTTAATCGCCCGCTGGAGAGCTTTCTATTCCTGACCAGTGCAATTCCGAAACCACATTGTAATTGAGCTGGTGATTAAATTTTTGACTGTTCATCTGAACGCTCTGAGGATTTTGGTTGACATGCCTAATTTCTTCTTCTTAAGAAGTACAGACGTTGTTGGGATTTCCTCACAAGCTGCTGAATATTGTGGTACCATGTGGATTAATAATTATCTCCTCGATTATTCTCCTTCTTATCTTGAATTAAGGAGAGATTGTTCCCCTGACACCAGGCAATCAGTGCCCAACCTCTTTCCTGTAAGATGTTTCCTCTCCTCCAATCCAATGACTGCAGTGGGCTAGGTACACAACCTTGGGGATTCCCTGTGCTTACTGTAGTCCCTTTGCTCCCACCCAGGTGCCCTATTCTAAATGAATGAATAAATAAATGAATGACAGTGCTTTATATATTTTTACAAGGTAAAAATAATGTCTTTATGATACATATTTAATTAAACAGCCAATAATAGGCTAAATCTATGCTAATTAGGCATTAATGTAAAATAGCTACAAACAGAAATAGGTAAATGGTCAAACTGTTTGACACTGGACCTTTAAGTGTGTAAGTAAGCAAATTTAAACTAACATTTTCTGAATTCAACATCTGTATTGCAAACCTTTGGCAGTCATATGAAAGAACTCTAATATTTACTTATCTATCTTGTGGATTTTCAGCAGACAGGAACCTGATTTACTGGAACCACTTTGGCAGAGATTTTGACAGCTCTGAACCTCTGCCAGTGCTTAGAGTAAGAGTGATGTCAGAACTTCCACTAAAAAGCAGAAAATCCTTGGGAACCTAACAGCATGGTTTTTTCCCTAAAAAAATTGTGTGGATCATCATTTTGGATTATTTAAACATAATTTGAAATCTAGGTCAGTCTTGCCCTAATTTAAAAACAAATCTATTACATTATTATTTTATAAAATAAAAAATGTTATGCCTAATGATTTGGAATATGGTAATTATAAAATCATTCTGCCCTGAGATGGATTGGCACTCTGTCCAGGGTGTACCCTGCCTCATGCCCTAAGTCTCCTGGGATAGGCTCCAGGTCCCTGCGACCCTGAATACAGGATAAAGCGGTATAGAAGATGAGTGAGTAAAGCCAATAACCTGTAGGTCTAGTATGACCATCCTCCACATGAAATTCTCTCAATACCCAAACAGAGCTGATAGTAATTTTTTTGCTGTCTAATATTTTACCCATTTTCTTTGGAGCTGCCTCCATGTTCCTGTTTGTTAACTTGGCATTAAGCAATTAATGGAAAACTTAAAGCAAATAGCTGGAAAAAAAAAATAATTATAGCTAACCACAAGAGCTTACGTAAAGTATTACAATGAAGCAGGTTTCATACTGCAAAGTGTGTTGCAACTTCAAGAAGATCAGCCAATAATTTATGTGTTGTGATGGCAGGCTTCCAGCCAGTGTTGTTTTGTGCTTTTCTATGCCTTGTCAACCTGCTATACTGCTGGAGAATGCAGGTAAGTCAACTGGAAACAGACTTGCAAGTCCAATATATATAATTTTTTTATAGGTTGCACTGCAAAATTCATAACATAGGATACAGGAAGTATAGTTGTGACAGTAGAAAGTTCAGAAAAATACCAGGAGATGGCAGACAGTAACTTCAGCATCTTTAAGACACACACACACACACACACTGGTGGAGAACGCAGGCAAGCCGACTAGAAACAGGCTCACAAAGATCCCCAGAAGAATATCTGGGAGGGCATCTCCTTGAAACCAGCATCAAACAGCAGGTGCTCCTAAAGCAGTTGTCATGAGTTCTGCAAATGACGGCAGCCAAGCATTTGCACCATTAACATTGGGGGGTCAGAGAGATTCTCCTCCCAAACCTTACATTGCATGACTGGGGCTGCTGTAATGATGTGCTTTCAGCCAGTGTGGGCAGGCATCGAAAGAAGAAAAAAGCTGCCTGCCTGTGTTATACATACGTGACACCCTGTCCCTCCAACACACCTCTTGATCCAGGCTACATGCCTTACCTGCTCTCTGTACCACGACCCACACCGAGCTAAACCCAGTGGACACGCGCCCCCATTAACACACTAAAGCTCCAAAGTATTTTGTTCATTAAAGAGAAGCTGTTTATTGAGCATGTTTAAATAAAAAAGACTTTTTGACCCTCTACAGTGTATTTGCTGGTACAGTCTTCAAAACCTTTATGGGAATGACCTATAACTTAGCATGTTTGTTTTATTATCACAAGAACACTTTTAGTAGGTTGTGTTAATACAAAGTATTTTATATGTCTTCACTTGAGCAGCAAAAAATTATCTTTTTTTTTTTAATAAGATAAAGTCAAAATTAATTGTAGAAGAGATTTTGTTTTAGTTTTGGTTTTTAATTTTGTTATTTTGTATTGTGTACTGTATATGCAGGAGAGAAAAATGTAAAAATATATGATTTGGTCTGCCATATCATTTGTTTCCATTTTTCTTTCCAAAAAACTTAAGATGGAATCTGAGCCTTAATAAATTATGTGTTGATAAACACCATGATGTAGTTGGGAAGAGACTGAGCGAAATAAGTGCACTAATGCTCATACATTATAAATAACTATGGGCTTCCAATGTTAAAATTGTAGTGTCTTTGGAATCCCTGTGTATAAGCCACCCCAATCTTTTCCTCCCTCACACTATTTCCCACACTATTATCTAAAAAGACGACATACCATATAGTATTTTAAATTTATGTGCATCCACCCACCTCACAGGATTCCATGAACAATGACGCATGTGCTTGGTTTGTGACATACAGAGATTGAGATTAGAGTAACTGGGCAAGAAGCCAGAGATTTCTCTCCTTTCTCCTCCTCATTATATGGTACGTTGCTTAATTCTGTCCAGAAACTTTGGAAATTACGTAACAATATTGCGAAACAGGAATTCACATGAGAAGATTTTAGATACAAGACAGTGACAGAGAGTAAAGCATGTTAGTGAAGCCACAATAGCACGTTTCTCTATCTTTATCTATCTATCTATCTATCTATCTATCTATCTATCTATCTATCTGTCTGTCTGTCTGTCTGTCTGTCTGTTCTGCACTGTCATTTTAAATTATGTTCTTGTAATGTTAAAATTAAAACCAAGATCATTCAGGTCAGATGGCTTATTTATCTGGTTGTAAGTGGCATAAATGTTTACATCCTTTATAATGGATCATGCAACTATGCTTAGAATCAATGAATTGCATCCAAACTCCAAATGCCCCAACAATGGCCATATACCTGTCATGAATGAAGTAATTCTGACAAACTCTAATTTTAGATCAGCTGTCAAAACACATAACCTGCTGTACAGATATGTTATTTCTCTCTCCACAATTTCTATAATTTATATTTACCTTTAGTTGTGTACCTTTATTATAATTCTCTACACTCACAGGGGTAGAAAATTTAAAAAGCTAAAGCAAAATTTCACACTGTGGGTATTCCTTTGAAATGAAACACCCAATGACCATTTATATCTTAAACTGTAAACCTTAAACATTTTTCTCGGAGAGTGTTAAACATGTGATGGATTAATTAGGAATTAAAAATTTTTTCAGCATACCAGCAGTAAACATTGTTTTCAGGGCTACATATTGCACCTTTTTTGGCTGTGTAAAAAAAACTGTAAATTTCTGGTGCACACTGTTAAATGTCTTTAACAAAAATTAGTTGTTTACAGTACACACTTCGTAAATTATTCTGCTGACATTTATCAATAAAACATCTATGCAAAATTATACAGAAAATTAATGTACATGTAGATATTGATGATCCGCATAAATTAAAATTATTGTTCCTCATGTAACGGTTAACACACATTAAACCAAAATGCACTCGAAGCATTCAGGTTAAGTATTGCCTTTTACGGCAACTATTATTGGGATAGAGGAAATAAATATCACTTCCATGGAAGACTTGCAATACATCTTGTAATATGCTGAGGAGGAAGTGTGTTGTGCAATCTTCTGCATTCATTGGAGGCAGAAGGATTTAAAAGGGCCCTAAGCTCAGTTTCTTAGTTGAGAATTCCTAGAGCACTTGATAAGAGTGGTCTACTGAATTTATTTCTTTTTATTTACAATAACAGTAATAAAGATGAACCTCTCTGCTTTAGTCATCACATTTTTAGCCTGTGCACTCTTTTCAATGACAGAAGGTATGTATTTTGTAATGTTACTTTTCCATATAAAATTTGCTATAGAATAGATCAAATCATGCTTTTAAGTATAATTAGTTAAGAATGCGGGACTAATGCTTATGAGTTTAATAAATAAAGTAAACATAAATAGTGGACTTTTAAAATATGCCTCTATTTTTTCCCATTGCATCTCTTTTTCTCTTTAACACAACAGGACAAGTCCAGCTACGATGCCAGTGTACAAATAAATGGCAAAAGGAAATCTCTGTTCACAAAATTGTGAAGATCGAAAGATTTCTGCCTGGTCCTCACTGCAAAAATACAGAAATAATGTAAGGATTAATAAAAACTGTCTGTTACGTTTGGTCATATATCAAACATTAATGTATGTCTTTAAAGCATGTTTATTCCTAGCAACTGAATTATTGGCTTTCTGTCCTAAAAAATTAACAATTTCTTTTTAAAAATTACTTTATTAACAAGCTTCTTTTGCTCATTGGATATATGTAGGTGTAACAAGCCTGATTTAAATCTGATTTAGACCTAGATGCCGCTGTTTTCATAAATATTTAAAATAATGTCTTGTACTTGCAGTGCTACAGTGAAATTCAGGAAAGAAATTAAATTATGCCTCAACCCCAATCACAAATGGGTTCAGGAGATCCTTAAAGGGTACGTTTCAAATTGACATATTTTCCTATCATATTACGCTCACCTGGAGTCATGAATATTTCACATGCCTTATACAAGTTATAATGAATATGGCTTGAAATGTTGTCACAAACTGCTTTCAGTTGTCAATTATTAACTCATATTTATATTAACATCTTCCTCTTCATCCCTGCAGAAGGAACCAACACAGCTGAAGCAAAAGAAAAGAATGAAGAACTGATGAAGTAATAATCTAAGTGTTTCTTCACTCATTATATGAGTAATTATCTATGTTCTAGCAGTATTTTTATACTTGGTCTGTAATAAATAAAAAACAACAAATGTCTATTTTTTTATTACCACAATAAACATTTTATAAATATTACTAATAAATCGTTTCAGAAGTTTTCTACACTGTTTTTGACAGCTCGGTACTGCTCTAAAACTGGGTCATATGCTTATATAAATAAAAACATGTTAATGTAAATTCATAAATCACGTAAATAAATTTAGCCTACAAATATCTCTTTATTCTAAAACTACATTTTTTGTCACCATTTGTCTCACTTATGTTGGTCTAAAATTTTAAATTTATTAATTTATTAAAAGAAAAAAACTGTAGACTATAAGTGATAAATTATTATCACTATAAAGCCTATATTTAATTTCATCACTATAACCAGAGTTGCTTGCTGAACAGCCCATTCCAAAAGCATGCGCATTTATATGGAACTGATCTCCTAGATTCTATATAATTTTACAGCATGACTGTGAGGATTTTTGTTTAATCAGCCACAAGCTTGTTAGTGAGGTCAGGCACAGATATTGGAAAAGAAGGCCTGCTTCACATTTGTCTTTACTCCTCATCCCGGAGGTGTTCTTTGAGATCATGACTTAGACATGTCATCTCCTAGAGGAGCCTGAAAGAACCAACCCTCAAAAGCAAACAACAAAGAATATGCAGTAGAATGCATCATAAAAAAAGAATGCCACAGTTTGCTGAGGTCACTGGGTTTGGTTGTTAGTTAAAAAATATTATTATTATTATTATACATTATTATAAATTAATTTCTTTTATTGTAGTTCTGCAGCTACCATATGTAGTCGTCTGGCAGAGCGTGTCTCAGGAGGAGCTCATTTACATAATATGGTAAAATCAGAGGAGAAATGGAACAAAGTAAGTGTGAGGCATGAAAACAGCCATTTTTTCTGAGGGTTATTTCAGCTGGAGCATTAACAGAGAAACATTGGAAGACCTCGATACTACTCTTCACTTTAGGACTGTGTGTTCAAATACATTATGTTATTATATCCATCCATTCATCTATAAAGCTCTGTAGTCTAACTAGGGACCATGGGGGTGAATGGTGACCACTGAATTTATTTACAACCATGGTAGGACATTCACATGTGCATTAACACACTGCAGACAATTTGGGAATTTTAATTAGACTAATCTACATGTTTTTTCCCTGTGAGAGAAAACCGGAGAGAACAGACAAACTCCATGCACACAGAGCCCAAGGCAGAAATCGAACCGGTCCCTAGAGGTGCAAGGCGACAGACACCTGAAGACACACATTTATATATATTACATGTTTATAAAGAAATGTGGAGGATGTTTTGGGACACCCTGTCCATAAAATAACTACATTTATATACTGTATATAGGTTTGATTTATTATAACTTATTTTATTATATCCATATTTTATATAGAACCTTTGATTATATAAAATAAGAGTATTTAAATTTTAGGGTTGTTTAAGACAATTCATGCTCATAAGGAAGTTTGAGCAATAAGAATTACTCAGACATGAACAGACATGAGCATGATCTGCTGGAAATATTTTGACATGGTCTTGGAATCACTGAACCTCGGCCAGTGTTTGCAGTATCAGTAAGACCATGACTTGTGTCAGTTCCTGTAAAATCAAAGCACATCTTCAATCCTATGAATGACTCACTTTATTGTTTCTCTGACTCAAAAAATTAAAGGTGTGCCAAGAATTACTGTGTGTGTGTGTGTGTGTGTGTGTGTGTGTGTGTGTGTGTGTGTGTGTGTGTGTGTGCGCGCGCGCGCGTAGGATGTGTGTGTGTGTGTGTGTGTGTGTGTGTGTGTGTGTGTGTGTAGGATGTATATTTAATAGTGCTGATGTCATAAATGTGCATTTTTTCAAATTAGCCAAAATATCTGAACTTGTGTTGAGTTGAGTCCATACACAGTGAAAATTGTTTTAGTTCAGTGAGATCTAAAAGTGTACTGAGTTTGACATGTATATGTGCAAATGTGTATGAGCTATGCTATTATAATAATAATAATCCTTAGAAGAAAAAGAGGGCTCTTGCACATTTATGACATCAGCACTATTCAAATTATCAGAGCGATAATACTAATTAACAGCATTATCAAAGCGAAAAAGCGATAATGATTAGAATCCAATACTATGGAGTTAGAAGCTGTTTACAAACTCTTGACTAGTACCATATATGTTTTAGAATCTTTAAAAAGTAACCCATAGTATTTCTAATTTTGTAACAATCAGGGATTTCTGACAACACGAAATGACATACTTCTTAGGCATTATAGTTTATCTTAGTATTTTATTACAGGGTAGAATATTTAATCGATGAGTACGATATCACTTTACATACAATCGAATCAAATCACTTTATTTGTTTAAAGTTATTTGTTCCTAGTAGTGCCCCAATGTTCAGCTTACAGGCAAAAGTATATTAATTCCTGTTAAGTACAGTATAAATATAAACTTTTATCCCAAAAGGCATCCCAAAAGTTAAAGCGAGGGAGAGATAGAGTAGGCCATTGCTCCCATAATTAGATTAATGGATATCAAATATGTAACCTTACTGGCTTTGCTCTTTTTGGGTCATGGCTTCAAACTAAGACCTTGGAAACAATTCAATAAAAGCAAATATCATTTTTTGTATTTGCATTGATTTAATATGGTTAGGTATTAAACAGACAGTACTACTGGCCATAACCAGGCTACCAGGTTACTGACTGTGAAATATTAAAGGTGTGGGAGTATGAACATGCAAATAATTTATGTGCAAAGGCAATAAGAAGAGATTAACTGAAATTCTTGTGCTGCGACCTATTGTGACATTTCCACCACTACTGAGAAGTGTTCACTCAGCTGAATTGCAGGGTCACTAATACACACACACACACACACACACACACACACACGAGATATACAGGCATGAGGCCTGCAGCTGATAAACATGTGAATGTCCAAAGTGAAACCACAGACCTCTTTACACATAAGCTACATACACATGCATACAGAATGCAAAGGGAAGTACAAAATTACTGTTGTAATAATCACATGTTTGTTGTTAATATAAGATTAAACTTAGAGTATTGAGGAACAGACAAGACAATCATTTAACGTGTTTTGGAACTGAAGCTAACTCTTCACTATGAGATTTTTTCTGCTTTTGGCTTTGATATCAGTCAGCCTTTTCCTCACTATGGGTAAGTAACTGTCATTCAATTTAATGCTCTGGACACCAGACTAATAGTAGCACTTGACTAAGAAGGACCTGAATGATAATAATAAAAAACTGAAAATCGTTTAACCTACTTAAATTATTTATATATGATTTTTAAATATTGGCCATATTTATTACTGAATAAGCAATTTCTAATTCAAGATGTAGATGCAACTTGTCTTGATGAACTGGAAGGGAATAGGAAGTCCTAAAGAACTAACCCTGAATTCTAACTAAACACAATTATTGCTCAACTATCATGCTTACATCTGTTTTTTCAACAAAAAGTTACATTTCCCAATGATTGTGACATTTTAACATTCTGTCTGACCCATTTTGTTTTAAATGCACCCTGCTGTTTTACTCATGCATGTACACATAATGCACATTTAAAGAGTTTCCTTAGTTTTTTTTTTAAAAGGAACTATGTCAAACTCATGTGTCAGCCAATATTTATGTCAGCTCTTCCAGTTCCAGCGTATTCCCACTGCATGTTCTTAGTAAACTGTTTAAACTGTTTAAATATTTTTTATTCCTTCAGCTATACAGCCTCTTGGAAAAGGCTACAACAGTCACTGCATGTGTTTGAAGCTGGAGTCCAGGGTAATCCCCCAAAAAAGCCTGCGTAGTGTAGAAATCTTTCCTAGAGGCTCCCACTGCAGGAATACAGAGGTCATGTAAGTGTATAATACAATTAGGCTATTATAAGAATTTATGAGGAAGAAAAACATACTGTGAACGATCAAATATTCACCTCTAAACAACATTTATTATGTAAAAATAAGTAAGGAGGGGATCTGATACAGAGCATTTTCAAAATTTTTCAAGCATTATCTATACCAAGTATCCGGTATAGTTCCATAGTGATCCTGGAACCTGTTCTAGGTAATTTAGGATACAAGGCACTCTAAAAAATTTGTAAACAATGTATATTCCATCAGTAATATCTGTTGGACCGTTTTTTAGCAAAGTAATATTATGTCAGTTTATTATTATAATTTTTTTTTTCGGTTGGTTTGCTTTTTTGGGTTTTTGGGGTTTTGTTTTTTTATTTCAGAAAGACTTTTAGGTTTAATCAAAATAACTGATCCTTGCTTTTCTTATTTATTTATTTTTGAGGTGTTATATGTTGGAATGTCTGAAACCATCATATTAATATTTATTTTTGAATTTTGTCACTCCTGCAATTTGCCACATACCTCTGCATTTTTTATCAGCCATTTTATATATTTATCCCACAGTATTGGGTTGATATTAAGCTCCATGTTTTTTTTTTCCTTAGTGCTGGCTTGGTGAGTGGAGAAAGGATCTGCCTGAATCCTCACACAAAGTGGGTTAAGAAACTAATCCAGTTTATTGAGAAGAAAGACAGAGAGATAAAGAAAGCATAAAGGACATGAAAAAATGCTCATGAGGATAGGCTATTTCATGCACATGATCAGATCAAATTGTACATAATGTTCGTCTTCTTTAATATTAGAAAAAGGATTCATAATATTATGATTTCATCAGCAACTTTTTTCATGCTCATAACAGCTTGCTGTAATAAAAAAATCTTAGTTACCTGTTCACTTGCAAATGCTTAAATGAAACGATGGATTGGAGACATAACCGATAATGCTAATATATTATGTGCATTCATGTCATGTTAGACCTTTTTATTTATATTAATGTTATATTTATTTCAAACAATTTTCAAAAATGGTGCTATCATAATTAACCTCTGTTCCTGTAATTCACATACCTCCAGTTTTACTATGCTTGTTATACTGCACAGTACATACCTATAAGGCAATTGACCTTCAACAAGCCATTCAACAAATCAAAAATAATTTACGTTTTTTTTAAGTGAACTGCTATAAGATAACTGGATTTTTTTTTTTTACCCAAAATGTGAATTTTCAAATGACTGCAATGTTGTTATCTTGTTCACTTTTATGATTCTCTTTTTATGTTTATATTACATTACTTTTTGTACAATTGTGTATCAAATTAACAAATAAAAAAGTAATGGCTGTTTTTTTTTTATTATATTACTTACTTACTATTAAAGGCCCATAAATGGAAAATGTAGAAGGAAAAAAAAAACTGGATTAATTTCTTTAAACAGTCATCCCCCTGCTTTCAGAATAAAAAAAGGATTAAACAAATCAAGCCAACTATGTGCATTAATTGTGGAAAATTCATTCTGTTTCTTTGGAACTGTTACGATAATCCCAGGTCAACGTTTGTGCGATAAGGAATGCTGTTTTTGATATCATTGGCCTTTTATTGTAGAACAAACTGGGAGGGAATCTGCACAAGAATTTCACATGAGTAATATCTATCATCTCTCATTTAGAAAAAGTTGGAGATGAAACAGGGAGATCCATGCTATTTTTTATATCATTGCTAAAATAGTAAAATAATAATAATTTAAAAAAAGGAAGTAAGAAAGAAAAACATTTAAACATCTTGTCTTTTTAGGCCTTGAATCTTTGTACATTTTTAAATCAGAATTCTGATCAACTGTTTTATAAAAATTGTAAATTAAATACTTATCTTACAAAAACAGCAGGATGACTGCAATCATATGACATAGCCAAGTAACTCTGGATAAGGGCATCTGCTGGTTTCCTGTAAGTCCAGGTGCATCCCCCCCCAGTATTCTGTCCACAGATATGATGTTGTTTGTTTGCACTGGCAGTATTTTGTTCCATCTCACCATTTGGTAGTTATAGACCTCACACACTTAACCTATTTTAAACAGATAGGATAGATGGTCAGTGAAAGGAGTAAAAGAAGCCATTTGTGTGCATGTAAAAAATCCCTCTTTTAACAGAGGTGGAGGTCTAAAGAACAACCTGCCTCCTGTTTTTCATACTGCTCTTTCGTCCGTTACTAGGAAGATCAAGAGTTTACACATGTCTACCAGGAAAGCCACACATCCTCCTTACTCTCCCTGGTCATTACATCTTAACAACTCTCCCTCCTACTTATACCTTCTCCATTGTTAATGCAACATGCCTTTACAGACAGAAGGAGCTACTTGGATGAATAGTGAAACATTTCTACCTAACAAGAAAGAGGTCCAGTTGACATGACTGGACCTCTGGATAACTTTCAGATAAGTCACCTAGTGACCTAGTAGTTACTTGGTTGTGAGCTTTTAATAATCATGCCTGTTTTTCACACATAAGAACTGAGCTAAATAAAAAATCGAAATGTGACCTTAAATCTAAAATAACACCTAGTGAGGTTTAAATAAACTGCTTTAAGTTTCAGTCTTTAAAAGTATTTCTCAGTGCTTCGTGGGGTCTTTCGCCCTGTATCTGCATGGTCTGGGTTCGGATAACGCATCTGGTCTATGTGCATAAGGTTTGAATGTTTTCTCCATGCTTTATGGGTTTTCTCCTACAGTCCAGAAACGTGAAAAGTGTGTGTGTGTGTGTGTGTGTGTGTGTGTGTGTGTGTGTTGAATTTTCTTTTCTAAAGCAAAATAAATAAGTTTTAGTAACAGTCTAGAAGATATATTTTGGGGAATAGATCATCTGCAGAATTATTCTTACTTTACAAAATGTCTTGCCCAATAAATTATATAGACATAGAGCTAATCATTCATAATAATATCCAGGGGTTTATTTTTCTTGGCTTGCAAGGTAATCTTTTTCTTTATTTATTTTATTTTTTATTTAATTTATAAAGTTACATCACAGCAATTACTTGAAAATGTGTTGTGGAATAATAAACTTTCCAATTACATATAGTTAAGGTACAAGAACGAATCACCAAAGATGACTACATTCTGTAACCTGGAGAGAAACGCTTACAACTTTCTAGCTTACTCGTTAAAGTCTTGAGTTTATTGCCCTCTAGTGGAATCATTAAGAATATTTTTTTTATGTTTATTTTAAAATATGGGTTCCAAATACTTTTATATTTTAATATCTCGAACTTTACATTTTCAAAATAAAAGTAATAAAATAAAACAAAATACTTTTTATATTTTACATGAGAAAGTTTAATAGAGTACCATTTATAACTGATTTGTTTATTTTAATTTGTTTTATTGTTATATTTTTCCACGAAAGAAAATGATATTTCATGTCAGAATAATTAACGTGACCTTTTTTTGTGACCTTTATTTTTAGCGCCTTGTAACGCACACCGTTACGTCATCAACGCGCGACGAAGCCAGGCTGCTTCATAGTTGTATCGCGTGCGCAGGAGGAAGGGTGCATTTTATTATAATCGATTCGTGTTAATTTGTAGTTTTGATACTTTTTAAACCACTCTTAAGACTTTTTTCTTAGTTCTTTCCTAAAATCTTTATCTATTTAGCTTCTAAATTAATAATATAGTGTATAGTTTAGTGATTTATATGAGGAGAGAGAAATGACATTTATTTTATTCTGTATTTATTAATAAACATAATAATAATAAAAGAAGAATGGAAATGAATGAAACTGTTGAGAAACAGGAGTTAAACTTTGAAGACCGGCATCTAGATGATGAACCTGTGTCTGACATGCTGGAGTTCCTCAGCATTGATGTGGATCTCAGGTCCAGTCCATCATCCAGAGAGGAAGCATTATTCTCTGTAAGCTTCATGATCGCCCTCATTTTTAAATGGCTAAATTACTTTTTTTATTTAAAAATACTGCTGACGTTACTAGTTTAATTGCCTCAGTAATGTAGTGCAGGGTTACAGCTTTATATGCCCCCCTTTTCTAACAGTATTATGTCATTATGGGTGTGTGAGTGTGTAGGTAATTGTCCAAGTGGCATATTCATAATCACATAAGGTTCAGTGACGCTGATGGCTACTAGATATTTTTATCACATTCATAAGTTTACTACTTTACTTCTTTACTCCTACTTGATGCTTGTGATTCAATAAATCCCATACAATCATCTATATTATCTTATAATGGTCCTCTGCCAGTATAATATCAGTACTGCAATGATTCATATTGGTAATCCTGTGTTATTTCTGACATAAACAATGACCACATTCACAGACAAACCTGTTGCTGCAGTAAAAGTGAGCCTACAGTTAGAAGTGTTGTGACTACTATAAATATAAACACTAGCAATAAGACTTTGTCCTACTGACATTTTGGTCTTTCATGCCTAGTTAGCGCTGTGTATAATTTCTTTGCGTCTTCCGTATGTTGATTGTACAGAAAAATGTCATGCGAAAGCAGCGGAACTGGGAGAGGAGACTAGAGGCAAAAAAGAGCAAGAGGAAAGAGGAGAAACAGAGAAGAAAGCAGAACCAGCAAGATAAAGGTAGCTTAATTACTTCATTATTGGCAGGTTTTGTGAGAATAGGTAAAGACTGATTAGGAGTTTCAATTCATCTTTTCAATCTAATACATGCACATTAAACAGCCGTTCATGGTTGTTAATTAGTGTGACTTACTTAGTATTCATTTTAACATGTTGCACACCTTTACACGACTAGATTTATTTAGTCTGTTAATTTGTAAAGTTCAGTTAATGCGAAATACACAGTATTGTTGCTTTTGGCAAATCACAGAGCAGCTGAAAAATGAGCACATTTCGCCTTATCTAAAGATAAAGCAAGTTGGTTGTGATGATGGAGTTTTATATTTTGCCATTGATATTGAAATGACTCACAATGTTCAGTCATTTCAACAACAAAAAAAAGTTTCTCTATTGCTTCACATTAATTTTCTTTTTCTTTCCAACTTCAACATTCCTTCTGCATTACTGTAATGTAACTTACTTATTTATTGTGTTGAATGTATTTTAATAGCATTTTTGCTCTGGGTCTTCAGTAGATGTGTCTCAGTTGAGTAAACGTGTGCTCAAGGCTATCACAAGAGAGCGTTTAGAGGAGGCGAGAGCAGCTGGACCAAGACTGTGTGTGGATCTCAGCATGAGTGACTGCATGTCACACAAAGTGAGAGACCCTCTGTTAAGTCTGAACCAGTGCTATGTACATAAATAGAAATGTATACAAATATACTACCTTAAATTTTTAGCAGGGGTTACTTTAAATCCTTTTAGATAAAATCTAAAAGGATTTATGTCTATGTATGTCTATGTAATGCTACTGAACTTTATATTTTTAATTTTCATAGTAAGATGGATATTTGATTATATCACAGAGAGTAAGTGTCTTTTAACTGTACACATCATACTGTTACTGCAAAAGTCTTTAAGTCTTTTTTTGTTTTTTCAGATTTATTACAAACGCTTGTTGTAGAGCTTGTCATAGTTGTTCCCTAATAAATGAAATGCCCATAATCTGTGTATAAGCTTTACCTGTCTTATAGACATCCAGAAGCATTGCTTATGTAACAATTCCACCTACTGTATATTGCTTTTTTTGCATTTCAAACTCAGAGAGACTGTTCCGTACAAAAGTGCCACCATACTAAACAAAACAGGATGAATCCTTTATTCCCAATATGATATTAACTTACAGGTCATTTCAGACGGAATGATTATTACTTAGGGTTATTTCTATGGATAAATGTATGGAGGGAATAATTTAATGTTTTTAGACACACAAGTTCATTTTGATAACTGAATCAGAAAGTCTATTTATTTGAGATTAGTTTGTCTGCTTTATTATTTATTTGTATGTTCTTTGTACTTTTCTTTTTTGCTCCAAGGAAATCAGTCGTCTAGCCGGTCAAATCAGACGTCTCTATGGATCCAATAAGAAAGCCATGCAGCCATTTCATCTCTTTCTCACAGATATGAAAGAAGACAGTCTGCTTTATAAAGAGTGCATCAGAATGAATGAAGGCTTCCTAAACTACTTGGTCAGTATTGACTAAATGATGCTTAAAGAGCTGCAAAATATACAATGTGTATACACAGATTATCCATAACATTATAACCAGGTGATGTGAATAACAGCAGATAGCAGATATCAGCAAATATACCACCGCTGCAAATTGGTGACAGGATCATGGGCACCACTATAAGTCTCACCCATGCCTCCAGAGACTTATAGCCAGCCCAACTAGTCCGATCCCACAGAACCGCCAATGCAGCACAAATTGCTAAAAAAGTCAATTCTGGCCACAATAGAACTGCACCAGAATACCCGGTACATTACAGCCTGCCACATTTGGGGCCCAGCAGGTAAAGAGCCTAAGTCCGTCTACTGCCTCCAAACTTTCTAGATCTCAATCCAATCAAGCATCCAAGGAAGGTGCTGCACCAACAAGCTTGATCTACGGAGGCCCCACCCCTCAACCCTCAGCACCCAAAGGATCCACTGCCGGTGTGTTGGTACCAGATACCACAGCACACCCTTGGAGGCCGTGTAGAGCCACTCCAGAGTTGTCCCATTTGGCACAAGGGGAACACAAACCTAAGTGGTTTCATTGTTAATGGTTTTGATGTTATGGCTGATCGGTGTATAGTATAGATTGTTAATCATACTGCTGGCCTCTACATTACTTGAATCACAGTCTGATCTATATGCCTTGAGACAGACCACAGATTATTTCTGAGAGTTATTATAGTTTCAATAATTAACACTTTGCTTTGAGCAGATTGATGTCACTGAGGAGAGTTGGACTGAACTCTTTCCTTCTGAGGACATCATTTATTTAACTCCAGATGCAAGTGAAGGTTTATGTTTTGTGATTTTCATTCAGTTTTGTTAAAATAGTGATTTTCTACCAATAAGTTTTAGTGACACAATAAATAACAAATTGGTTTGACTTTTTTTTTTTTTTTTACCTTTAAGCTTTGGAGCAAGTAAATGGAGACAAGGTCTTCATTCTTGGAGGCCTGGTTGATGAAAGCATTCAAAAGGTTGGTGCCAAATTGCTCTGGGCCTGGGAGGTAGTTTGTGCTCGTGTTCAATTATTATTCTTTTTTTTTATTATTATTATTGCAGTTTACCACGAACATTTTAAAAGATTCTTCTTAATAAATTTTTATAGAACTCGGACTAACGTATTGTTAATTTTTCTCTTTAATGTATTTTATTATTATTCTGTTACTTGTGTGTAAGAATTTAGTATGTAATTGTAATAAAGTGGATTATTGACAGAAAAGGAGCTACATGAGGGCAAAAGAGCTTGGCGTGCAGATGGCAAGGCTGCCCATTGATGAGTACATGACGAAGAGATCCAACCCAAAGAATTTTCACTCAAAAATCCTAGCCATTAATCAAGGTGAGCTCTGCTTTCTCTCTCTCCCTCCTGTGTACATATAATACAAGATACACAAAAAACGATCCTGAAAAAAAAAAATTTAATATGCTTACTTGATGACTTAAAATTGTGTTTTAAGACCGCTGAATAACTTAAGATCAAGTAAAGTAGTTTCTGATGTACATCTTAACAGTTTTATTTAAATAAACATTTATACAGGCTCACTGTTTATATTTCTTTATTACAGCAATCATTTACTGGCAGATTGAACACAAGTCTAACTATTAAATATGAATCATAAATGTCTTCGTTGCTAACGGTCTGTTGTGTTTTGTAGTATTTGAAATCCTGCTGATTTATCGTGACACTGGAAGCTGGAACAAAGCCCTCAGTGCTGGAGTTCCCACAGGAAAGGGATACATCGTGTGTTCTGAAGAAGAGCCAGATTTAACATGATGATCATCAACTCAATGACCAGCACAACACACTCAGGACCCCGGTTTAATTACAAACTTTACAAGCCTTCAAGAGCAAAGTGATAAAAGATTCTGCTTTTCTCTGGTTGCGTTCATTTTGAAATAAAACCTATCCGGTCAGTTACTCAATTTAGATGCTATTAGTTTGCTCTTAAAACTTTATCTTCTCATCGAAATTTAATCTATTTTAAGTGATTATTTAATTTCTAGTATTTATCTAATGGACACTAATCTTTCCATCTTATTTTACTGTTTATGGTAATTTCATGTAAATCTTTTATTGCATTTTGTTAATGGTTTATTTATATGTATGTAGTCGGTTACCAAATTGCTGTATTCTCTAGAAAGCTGGAAAGGAAAAAATACTATTTAGGTCCATTAGATGGCGCACAATACAAAGATGTGACTTGGCAGTTTATTTCAGCTGCATTTATGTGTCTTTCCATATAAAGCATGCAGGAATAAACAATATAAAGTATACTGTATATATTTAAAATAGGATTTTTTTTTTACCACATTTACAAAGCGTCATTGTCAGTTATGTATGGGATATGTCAGTGTATGACTGTTTCAAATAAAACTGAGTTGTTTTTTTCACCTCAGCAAGTTGTCATCTATTTTGAAATAAATGCTTAAATCAGTAAACTTGTTTTGATTGGAAGACTCACTTAAGCTTTCTAGAAGGACTGGACACGCAACTAAACAGTATTTACAGTTGTGTGTAAGCCTTACACCAGTGCTTATACCGACTATACAGGGTGTCTCCCTCCGTTAAAAGGCAAACTAAAAATAGTAAATTTTGTACAAAAGTTTTAATGTAGTTTGTATAAAAACTACTGCGCTAGTCAGAATCGAACTAAACTTGGTTTTCCCCTTTAATTTGGTTTCCTTTTACACCCAAACTTCCATGCAAGCTAACATGCGTCACCATAAGTAATGTGAGAACAGGGAGCACTGGATTAATGTGTCTGAGGCAGGAAGACAAGAAGAAGGTTTTTTTTTTTAATGCTCTGCCACACGGAGAAGGTCATAATTCATAGTAAATGTGGTATTTATCTGGGCTATATACAAAAACCAAACAAACAAAACCATGCCAACAGAATGCTGAATGGACTTGAAAAACGTCTGGAGAATACACTACTGCTGTTTGCAGGGAAGACGTGCAGCCTTCAGTCTACTGAGCAGAGCAAGAGCTTGAGGTGATGCCTTAAGTAGGAAATTATATTTCAAACAAGGCTAGGTTAGTTTTTTTTTTTTCGCCAGATTCACAGACCAAATTTGCTTTTCTCTGTACATTTAAAAAATATATATAATACAAAGGCTTGAATGTGAAATATCCCAGAAATTTTTTCACAAAACTAAAGTCTCTCTGTCTCTCTAACTTGATTCACTCTTTAAAACCCATTAGTTAAATTTGGAAAATATTTTTTTACTTGTTAATTAGATTAAGGGATTTTAGCTAATTAATAACTGTACATTGTTGTAAACACAAATATTTTAGTTCACAAACAGATTTTTTTTAAATTATTTTCTTCTTTTTTTTTTATGAACTTATGATGATATACAACCATAATTTATTAATACTTATTTACAAAACACGTTTTTAATTTTAAAAGGTTTGTAGGTTATCAAACCCTGTTTTGGCACAACCTTCCAGTGCATTACAGGATTCTTGTCAACAACGTCAGACATTAAGAGATGTATTTAAATTATATTTATTTTCCTGATAACATAGATTTTGTCTAATAATTAAGTGTTTTTTAACTGTCTTACAGTTATTTAAAAATTCAATGTACTGTAGCACCTTTTAATGGCATTTAATTAAATTAATTATTACATAAAATCCATGCTTGCTTTTACCCTAAAACAGTAAATTAGTAATCATATTAATAAAATGTTCCCTAATGTTAAGAAATGTAATATTTCATTAGAAATACACTATTGTGGGAACAATTTACTTAAAAATTCCTACCAGATGGTGTTGACATCTTCTATGTTGTTGTTAGTCTTTCGGCTGCTCCCATCGAGGGGTTGCCACAGAGAACCATTCGATCCGCACAACAGCTTGGCACAGGTTTTACACTTAGAACTGACATTGCATTCAGTAGCTGGGGTTTGGGCATTGACTGAGAATTGAACCCAGGTCTTCCGCATGGCAGACAAGAGACCTACTACAGGTAGTCACAGGCAAATGATAAGTTTTTATGGCATACTATGGGGATGTCACGGGCATACAGTACCTCCCTGCCACCGTCATCATTAACTTTTACGCCATACTGTGACTGTGTCACAGATCACAGTATAATGTACTCATTGACTGTAACAGTAGGCAGCATCGTCTGTGGCAAAAATATGTCATATGTGACAAATATGACAAAAATATGTGTGCCCTTTAAAGAAATAACTTTAAGCAAAACAACAAATTAATATTAACAGAAAATTTATTAAAACTAATGTTTGCTGATGAAAATGTAAAAAGTAGGCTATTTTAACTAATTAAATAAAACCTACTTTGGACGTATTTGTCAACACTGTCACAAAATAAAGTACCACCATCAGGTGAATTTCCTGACAGTGTTGCCAAAATTCCATGTTATGCTATTTAACTTCTAAAATGTACGTATGTGCAAACCAGTTTCTTTTTGCATAATTTGCTAGATGCATATTTAATTTGCTTAAAATTCATTTATTTTACAAAAAATAAAAAATAAATACCCGAAACTGAATATAATTTAAGATATACAGTGTTGACATGTTATGGCTGTGACCACATTAGTATCAATGTCAAATAAATATATATACATTTTAAATATAAAAAAATTATTAACCTTGCAAGAACCTGAGCAGTTAAACAAATTATAGAACAAATGGGGGGGGGGGGGGGGGGGTGTCCTTGGATTTTCCGTTGACCACAAGTCATGACTTTATTATTATTATTATTATTATTATTATTATGTCTATTATTATAATGTCTGACAGTGTTGACAGAAACTCAGAACACAAATTCAGCTACTTAAAAATTAAAGTTAAAAAATGCTCAGAAAAGTTCACAGTAAGTGATTTTTCCATATATTTTAAACAGTTTTTAGCTATTTGAAACCGTGAACCCCTGTTCTGGATAAGGATTTTTGTGGGGCTTAGTGGGAACACTTTATCAACTAAAATAAAAATTATTTTAGATATAATTGGAAAAAAAACTACTTTATGCTGCTGAATTTCTTTATTTAGTTCAGCTTATAAAAAAGATCAAAATCAAAATATTTATTATTTCTGAATTTTACAGAAAAACACAATATTATGTGCTGGACAAGTTTTGTTTTAGTTCTCAAGAATGACATACTGTACTTGTAGCTGGGTTGTTTGTGATTGGTTTTATAGCATCTTGTCACTTGTTCTTCTTTTGTTAATTTCGTTCAGTTTTAGCTTGTATCTGCTACCTTCACCTCCCTCGAGTTTAAAATTATTATTATTATTATTATTATTAAACTTATATTGCATTTTTACTGACAGTACTAAAGTTGTCTATATACCTCCATCTAGCGTTAGAAAAGGGAACTGCAGATTTTTCTACACGTGGAGCTCGTTCGGTCGTGTTGGTGCAAAGCATGATGGGAATTTTCATTCATTCATTAAAAAATAAGAATTTTCTATTTTATTCTAAATTTATTCGAGTCATTGTTGGTTTATTGGTATTCTGTGTAAATAGCTTTTCATTTCTATGTGTGTTATGTTTAACGGCTAAAACCTACCATCTACCGGATGTATGTTCTCTGTGAAGTAGTCAACTGTGCGAAGTGTGTTTAAGTTAAGACTATACTTTCAGGGATCATTTCTATAGTATCTAACTAGGAAATGTGATTAGAAAGTGTTACGTCTCCCTAATCACGATGACGAGTTTTGATGTACTCTTCTGAGCGTGAATCGGATTATAGCTAGTGCTTCATGCATGGGCTGTGATCATTGATGAACGTTCTCCGTTTCGTCAGAAATGCGAGAGGATGAGTGCATGATCAGAGTGATTCTTTTTAAAAGCTGTTAATAACAGAACGTTTTTTATTAGTATTTTTTTTTATGTTTGACATGAAGGTTCTTTATTTCCAAGACCTCTGTAAGTGCTTTGTTGAGTGGGTTAGGAAAGTTTGAGTACTGCATTCTTTATATGAAGTTGATGTAAATAGTTCTGGTTTATGTGCGTAAACCAATCTCTGAAATTATTGGAAATTAAATGAAAAACAGCAACAGAAAGCCATTTTTTCTCTTTTATTAAAGTAGGTGTACACCTAACAAGTCACTGCGTAGAATCTTAAAATAGAATATATAAATTTGCTACTCAGTGTGACAGATTCAGTTTACAAATCAATGATTAAAATACATACTAAACAACATTAGTTAAAGAGGAAGAGAAAAGGCGTTTAAAAAAGTAGATACCACTAAAATAACAGCAAAGTTTACGAGAAAAATTGAGATGAATAATAATAATAATGTTTTAATATAAAGTATTTTGTGCGCTTATATATTATTCACATTTTAGATAAGAAGTAAATGTAAAGCTCATTGTAAAATACGAAAAAAATGTTTTTCTGAATCTTGGTTTATGAATAAAAAAAATCTCATGAGGCTCCATGTGCACGACATTTTACCGCGTGGCCTTGTTTGTCATTGGTCACGTGATCCTCAGGGACCTGACACACACCCGAGGCTTCATTTGGAAACGCCCCTTCTGCTCGACACGAGCTTCGGAACTTTGGTGCTTACCTAACAGCGTTAGGATGTAGAAATCGGATTTTGTAGCGTGTGTGTGTTTATATGTGTAGAATACTACTTTATTAGGTTAATAGTGAAAGGTACCAGTCCACTATGGGTTTAGCATATGAAGGCGATATAAAGAATCGTTAAAAAACCTAACGTAAAAAAAGAGCATTTCAATAAACACGTGCGCTAAATTTTACACGTTAACAAATTAAACCACGTGTACATTCTTTACATTTGTTGAGATCATAATTCACGGTATTTCTATGAAAAAAATGTTACACAAGCCGAGTGAAGCCGGTAATGGAAAAGAGTGAAGAGTCAGTCAGAGTTGAGGAGATAAAGGCGGGAAACAGCTCACAGCAGCACGTGACCTCACCTGCAGCCTCACACCACAGCAACATAAACCAAAGACTGGGCCGCTCAGCTGCTTCAAGTACAATACAACATTTATTAATAATCGCTGTTTTTGTATTAATTGATTAAGTAACTAACTAATCAATTAGTTGATTAATTAATTAAAGTGAAAGTGCCTCTCCCAATCAGAGGATTAATTCAGGAAATGGACATCTTCAGCATTAAAGACTGGAGTATGGGCTTTCATATAAATTAAAACAGTTTCTCTTACTAAAATGTTTTTTAAAAGCTGAAAATGCGAAACGAACTTCTTAATGCATCCCAAAAAGATGAGTTTTTCTCTTTTTCTCTCTTTCTCTAAAAAAGGATTTAAAGGATGCTTCAATGGCACAAGCAATATGAAAGCACACATTAAACTGTGCAGTCAAAAATAAAGTGACTAGTGATAAAAGCCACTACAAATGAAATCAATCAATCAATCAATCTATAAGAAGAAGAATCTCTCTCTCACTCACACACACACACACACATTTACAGTTATTTGTTATACAGATTCTCTCTCTCTCCCTGTGACTCTCTCTGTGATCCTCTGTGTGTATGTGTGTGATTCTCTCTCTCTCTCTCTTTCTGTGTGTGTGTGTTTCTGTCTCTCTTTCTGTGTGTGTGTGTGTGTGTGTGTGTGTGTGTGTGTGTGTGTGATTCTCTCTCTCTCTTTCTGTGTGTGTGTGTTTCTGTCTCTCTTTCTGTGTGTGTGTGTGTGTGTGTGTGATTCTCTCTCTCTCCACACTTGGTATGAAGGCGATTGACCCACAGCGAAGGCACCAGAATGAGCTCTGCATTAGCAGTCCGGACCCTAGAGGGCAGTTTCTCATCAGATGCTGCAGAAGGACTTTTCGCTCGGATTTGTTCATTTTTAGCTGGAGATATAAAGGAGTTAAAAACCTGTGATTGAGATTCAACTTTAACATCTCAGGACATTTTCCTCTACAGTCTGCCTGACTATACCGAATCTCTCTCTCTCTCTCTCTCTCTCTCTCTCTCTGTGTGTGTGTGTGTGTGTGTGTCTTCAGTGGTGTTTAATTGATGAATCTGGCTGAACAGGAGGCGACAGACAGCATGAAGCATCATGTTCACTATCTGCTCCTCTGGGAAAAGCCTGCGAGCTGCTGCCTGCGCAGACCTGGAGCAGTTTGACTCAATCCGCAGTGTTTTACTCTACAGGTCAGTGTTCAGGACATTAACGCCTGGATTTTATCTAATAACAGCTTCAGCAGGGTGTTAGTAACCTGACGTCGCCTAGTGTTTATATTAACACGAGACAAGAAGCATTGGTTAGTGTTATAGTGTTATTATTAGATCTTCATGTTGGTGTGGCTTTAATCTACTGTATTATGAGGATGTAAAGTGCGTTTTTAATTTTCTAAAAATCCAAACAACGGGTTTGTTGTTATTATTATGTTTGAAATGAACCAGTTAAAACAAACATTTATATAAAATATTATGTGTTCTCGATGTACAGTTACATAATTTTGCGCAGGAAATGTTTATTTTCTTTTGTGTGTGTGTATATATATATATATATATATAAAAATAGATTTTTTTTTTTTAAGTTTACTTCTGTATAATTATTTTTTAAGTAAACAGGCTTTCTAAGGAATAAAGGGGTAAAATCCGTCCTGGATAAATAGTCTTATTGATTATTAAATATTTATTTAAACATCCAAGCACTTTTAATCTTTTTGTTATTTCATGTTTAGACGATTTGTTTGTTTTTATTTAATAAGATTTAAATGTGTAAGCTTTTGCACGGTGTACACGCCATTAAAAGCTTCCTCGTTGCTACAGCAACCACTACCTCATCCAATCAGCCGTCGATGATCGGTCACGTGCTCCTCGCCAAGGACCCGTATGTGTACAACATGGCGCGCTCATCTCACTTCTCATAACTATGATAAACAAGCAAACCTGTACTCAAATTAAAATAATTAAAGCGTGAACAATTAGATTGGCTTTTGGAAGATGTAGTAATGGCCGGTAGAGGATTTGGAGCGCGTTTTGAGAAGAATTCCGCCTGCAGTTTGAGTGAGAAAGACGAAGTTAATGAAGTGTCTGAAGTCAGCGATGGCAGTGGTGATGTACAGTCCAGTTCATCCACTTCATCCAGTTACTCCGAGGACTCTGAGTAAGAGCCAAAACTAACGGGACGACATTCTCCTATAAAACTTCTGAATGATCCCATATATGTTTATCTCTTGTAAGCCTCAGTGCATCATTCTCTCAGTGACCAGACCTGTTAGATTCAGAACTAACATTCTAGTGGAACACATTCAAGTTGTCCTGGTTCATATAATCTAGATTTTAAAAAAAAGGAACTTTCTTTTTCCTGACTTTCAATTTAAAAGTAAAGTTCTGCTTCCAATTTAGAAAGCCATCCCTCATAAATAATTACATGCTGTTCCTCATCTTTACTGAATTCATGGACGTGGTTTTTTAAAGAGCTCGCCACAGAAATGGTGTGGTTCAGTTTAAAGAGAAAAGGGAAGAAAACGTATGTTTATGTGCATATTTGGTCTTATACTTCATGCAGAATGAGAGCATTTTGTGATGGGTGCACGTCTTACCCTTACACTCTGTAATGCACCCTGTGCCATCAGACATAACTATGCGGTTAAAACGAGTATTAGAAGAGGGCAAATGAGGGGAAAATGGAAAAATATTATGGGTTATGGTCAGTGTTTGGTGTTTCAGATGGACTCATGTTGCCATTTAGTTTTAAACTGGGTCATTGAGTTTAGTCAGAAAGTATTAACTGACTTTTATACAGTTAAGTACACACATGAAGGCCGCCACTTAATTCAACTTTTCGAGCTGTAATGTAGCCTGAAATGGAAAATCATATTTATAGCTAAGCTTTTGGTTGTGTGATAGTTCATAAAGTTAAACTGCTGTTCACAGTCATAGACTTTTATTGCATCTTTTATGACCTATTCACTGTTATTTTTTCTCTCATAGAAATAAGCTCAGTGCAAGTACTGTTTGACAGACCAGTAATAGGGCAACATTGTTTTTCTTCTTCTGTTATAGTGAGCTCGAGCCTGAGTGGCTTGACGACGTTCAGAAGAATGGTGAGCTTTTCTATCTGGAGCTGAGTGAGGGTGAAGAAGAAGCTGCACTCTCTCACGTCGCTGCCACTCAGTCTGCTGCCACCAATCATGTGCGTTTCAGCGAAAAAGAGGCAGAGATCATCACTGACAAAGGCAGCAAAAAACGTTTGGACTCCAGCATGAAATCACAACTGAAATTTAAGAAGCTTGCTAAAATCCTCGGACGCAAACGATGTCCGTCTCAAAGAAGCAGAACTGATGGAAAAAATGGCGGTGCCTTTCAACAACCGGCGTCTATTTTGAAAAATCAGACAGGGCAGCGGACAGGACTGGTCGTGCAGCAGCCATACTTGAAGGATGTCTGTGTTTACATCAACCCTAAACGTCTGGGCAATACTTATACTCCTCCAGGGGGCTTGCTGGAGGCCTTATTGGGAGTGGTCCTCCAGAGAGGAGATGGTTTGGGCTGTAATGGGGAGAGACTCATCATTCATGGACTCGTACCTCATAGTCCCGCTAGCAAGTGTGCACAAATTTTAATTGGTAAGCTTACGCTTCACAGTCTTGAGGTACAGAAATAAAATAAGTACATTTCGACCTTTTATGTCAAAGGATTTACTCACTACATAAAGTTCTACATCTACATAAAGTGCATTAAGGCACAATTCGTTGCAAGTTAAATCAAACATAGCTTACCTTTACTATGCCACCAGTGGGATTTGTTTTCTTCGACTCCTGTTCTTAAATGGCTGCAGCTGTGCTAACCTACATCCAGCAGCAATAATGACGACCCAAGTTCCTATTATGAGGACTAATACATTGTAAATGTTATTTGATATACTGTTTGTAGATTTGGGTGGGCCAAATCTGAAGAATAACATCTGTTTCGTTCTTAATTATTCAGAGAAAAAGTATTTACCTTGCAGATTTTACTATTTCCCTGGTGCCCAATAAGACTGAGAGGAACTTTGCAGTTAAAATTTAATTTTGTAGAATATGTTTTATTTGCAATATTACAGTGGATGTTATATGGACATCAACTAGTCTAAGGCTTACAAAGAGTTATTTATTTCTGCTGACTGATCTAATGACATGAGGTTTTGTTGAGTACAAATCAAAGCATATTTGGGGCCTATTAGGCTAACTGAGAGATTCAATGTAAGATGTTGATTTGTCACAGATGTGCGGGTTTTAGGCTTTCTGCTTCATCCCGCTACACTGAGTTAAAATCCAAATGTAATAAAGTGCAGCACTATGCATTGTACTATCCTTGCATAATATTATAAATTGTGATGTTTGATAGAAATTAGTATCCTGTTAGCATTTTATTTGTAATAGTTACGTTGGAAGAACCCAGAACAGTTAAGGACATGCCAGTGTTGCCTATTTCCATCCTATTTTCTATGACCTTTTCATCCACACGAATTGACATGCAAGCGTAATCCACAGAAGTCCAACGCTTCCAAATCCAGACACACCAAAGGGATTCCAAAGGAATTACACAACTGGGTAAATCACCACAAGCTAGCTTTTTACAAGTGGCTCTGAAATGCCTGGCCATGTTAAAGCAATTAGGCCATTTAAATGTCTGAAATAACACAGAGGAAATCTCTGTAACTGAGATAGGAGCCCACAGATCTACTAAAAGCAGGTGGAGAAGGGTTAGATTTTGCAGAAGTACTATATCAGGTGGAGTTTGATAGCATATCAAAAGGCAGAGAATTATAGTTACTTTTTTTTTTTTTCTCCATATGATACTAAACACCGCTCGACACTAAAACACTTTTTATTGCACTGCACTGAATGAAGGCATTGTCTGGGTGTAGGGAAAATGTAGATGATTTTTAACAACATTATCTTTAATTTTTTTAGGTGATGTCCTTGTGGCTGTAGACGATGTTGATGTTACATCCGAGAATATTGAGAGAGTTCTGTCTTGTATTTCAGGACCAACACAGGTGTGTGTCTTTACATTGATTTAAATAGTAAAATAGTAGTAAGAAAAAAACGCAAACATGATGTATTTTCTTTCACCCAGACTCAAACTTTGTGTGGGTGGGGTCCCTGGGGGCACACTGGTGAATATTAAACAAAGACATTTTCAGTTATTTGAAATAAAACATTTGAGATTGTGGTAGAAACGAGATAATGCAAACACAAATATAGTGCAGAAAACATTTTTAGAGCATACAGAAAATATGAACATGTATTTCCACTATATTAATAGGGCTCACTGAATGGTTTGATGAGGATGAAAATGATGCAATTCATATGCAATTCAAAATCTTGGTATCTCTAATTGAACACCTATGGGAGTATTAGACAGTTCTCTGCACCACCATCACCATTATCATCAAAATACCAGTGGAGGGAACATCGACGGTGGCCCTGAAGTACAAAGCACAACAACATTTCACAAACACAACCACATTTTCCAAAACACAAACACAAATGTTGTGTTTCGGAAAATGTCTTCGTGTTTTGTGAAATGTTTTGTATTTTGGGAAATGTTGTTGCCTTTTGGAAATGTGGTTAAGATTTTCGAACTGTTGTCGTGGTTTGTACTTCAGGCCCACAATGGATATCCTTTGGTAAAATGTCATTAATCACTGCTTTAGTACATTCCAGAGAATCTGTGCATTGTTAAAGCTGTTAAAGAAATGCGTGGTGGTAAAGATGCTTGTCGGTTTCTGCTTTAATTTGTTAATCATTTATGTGCTTCATCATAATCATATTGGCATTCCAGTTCTCAAATGTGAAAATGGACATACTAGTAACATCCCAGATTACTCATTTATTACACCCCACAATAGCAAATAAAGTCTTTTAAAGTCTGCAGGGAAAATCACACCCCAAGTGTACCAGAACACAGAGGAACACCACCATAATATGACTATAAAAGTTACAATTATCTGCAGATGCTGTGCATTACACATTTCCTAAGATTTTATGACGTCTTCTCTGTGCTGTTATGGCTATCTGAGGACCAGTATTTACTGCCTTTTTAAGAAGATTAAAAAGAAATTATTTTGTAGTTTATTTACTTATATCCATATTTTGTTATTTGCTGTGTTTTATTACCTCTCAGGGCATAAGAAGTGGTTCTTTAAGGAAAGTCTCAATGTTAGACAGAAACACACACTAGTCTCCTACAACAACTGAGTATAAACTGTGCGTTGGGAACGCAATTAGAAACAGCTTCTGTGTTTAATCCGTTTAATGTGGTGTTTTTAGTGCTTCCACACAACAGAAGTTTGCTAAGGAAAACTTGAGGCATAAATGTATAGCTTCATGCTGACTTCTGCAAATCCTTTAAGCATACATAAGTGGTCACCTCTGCAATTTTAAAGGATATTTATAAATGGGCAGAAATCCCAAATCCCTAGAACTTAGGATTGGATTGGCCACCTGGTAGTCTATACTGTGCAATGTATTTTAAATAGTTTCAGAACCCTCAACCTCCCTCTCTATAGTGTGGAAATCAGGCCATGCTATAACCAATTATAGGAAGGTTTCAATGTAATCAAAATGGTTTTAGCTGTGAAACTATATATATATATATATATATATATATATATATATATATATATATATATATATATATATATATATAACTGAACCTCAAACAACAGTTATACAGTGAATTATGAGCAGGAAGGCAGCCTACAGCCATTTTAGAAAGTGCTCATAGAAAAAGACAAGTTTTCATTAAAATGTCTTATTTAAAGCAACTCAAAACTGATTAATCCATTAAACATAGTCTTCTAGTTACAAAGGGCAGAGAAGCTAAATTAGAAAAAGAGTTATGTGCCAGGATAACATATGGTGGCTTACATGAGTTAATAGGATAGAAGGGAAAAAAGTGCACTTTAACTTTATAAGGTATTTAAGAGCAAGACAAAGAAAGTTATTTGTGCACATATTTTTTTTACTTGGCAACATGATTTCAGGTGTAACAGTTAAGGCCTGGTGTGTACACCCTAACATGGTCAGTCTGACGTCATCACACCACATGACCTTTTTATATTGCTCCAAAATCTTTGTGATCCCTATCAAACTGTGTGTGTATTGTTTATTATTTTTGCTTAAAGTTATTTCATGTGTTATTTGCATTCATACATTGTTTTCCTGTATGTACACATATGTTCCACCAAACATTTCCACTGATCTTTATGTAAGCCGGGTCTGTTTAGCTCAGCAGCCTGAAAAACATTGGAATGTGGATTACATGGTTGTGTCGCCACTGTAGCGATGGTGGTTATGGCACAGCTCACATTTTGAAGCCACAGGAAAAGTGTTATTAGTCTGCGGATGGAGAAGCAAAGGGAAAAAAAGGGACAGATTGGGGGATGAGTGCATGAAGCAAATTACTACCAAGATTAAAAAAAGATGGACAGAGAGACTTTTCCTTCTTTTTCTCATGTCTGTTTTAGTATAAATTAATATAATGTTGCCATGCTTTGGTTCGATCAGTATGGTGTTTTAACAGTGAACTAAAACTGATGTGTGGCAGCATTTATTATCCAAAGAAGCATACATTAAAAAAAGAGAAATGTATTTTTACCACTAAACAAACAGTTGTGTTTGTTTGTTACTCGGAGGTTAAAGTCATGATTTAGCATGAACTGGAATGTTGTTTCTGGGTAACCACCTTAGCGGGTTAGTCAAAGATTTCATTGTCTTTTGGCTCCACAAAAAAATAGCTTTTATTAAGAATTTGGTCATAAAGTATTTTTCTGACTTGCAGCAGGAATTGAGTAATAATTAAGCCATTTGTCAATAGAATTTCATAGTTGTGATAATGCTGAATGATGTGGTTAGTGTTTAAGGTAATCAGTAGTTGCTATTATTATTTATTATGAATTTAACTGCTTTGCAACTAGTGTGCATTCCCAAATAGTAACTTTTAAACCAACCCTTAATTAATCTTTTTCTGCAATGACTATTTCTGGTCAGTGTGTAGAAATTGTGCCATCAGCATCATTATTCAGCATCATACATTATAAGCACTGTTCAGTTTATTTGTGGTGGATGGGGATGATCAGTGAGGATAAAATTAGTGTTTTTGACAATTCTTCAGGTGAATTTGACTTTGGAGACTGGCGTTGCAGGCACTGTCGTGGACTCAGAGGTGCCGAGGCCGCGACCCACCGCCCCTGTCAGCCAGCTTGTGCGTCTCCTCTGGGGTGAGGACACCATGGAGCTGCAGATGAGTGTAGCACACATTCCTCACATCGTCATGTGTCTATCACTCAAGCTGGACTCTGAATCGCCTCAGGAGGAGGTCAGTGCATTTGCAGTTTTGCGATGGTTTCTGTACATTTGGTGAGAAAGTCAGAAAAACAATTGTGCTTTCATATTAAGTGCAAAAAGAGCAAATCAGAGAACGTTACAGTTATTTGCAGATATCTGTGCATTTGCTTTTTTTTACTTGGCCAATTATTTCAGCTTGAAATAATTCCCATGTTATAATTAGCTTGAAATAATTCCCATGAATTGCCTGGTACAGGAGTATGTTCGGATTTAAATAATGATAATGTTCAGTTGATTTATGTAATGTTTTTATGAAGCTGTGATGTAACAACCGCTGGTATTGGCCCAACTTTGGCTATGTACTATGTTTTAAGGCCAGAAGCTGAAGCATCAGTGACTGTACACATTTACATTTAGGGATTTGGCAGACAGTAATTGTACACATCAGCTGCATAATACAGGCAGCTGAATCATTTATAACACCAAACTGAGAGTCTATTTATAACCTGTGCTCCTGCCAGGATCAGTCTTGTTTCTGCCATGAAACACTCATTTGGATGCTATTTTATGCAAAGCTGGAAGGTACCAGCTGAAATGTTTTCAAACTGGTCTATTCTCACATAGTAAATCCCACACACTGAACGTGTGCAAACATTCAAAATGAAAATTTTGCACACAATATAAAGCAGAGAGCATGACGGTAATGTTTATTGAGTGCATGTAAAATGAGCTGTAACTATATGTATGTATATGAATCTTCATATATCTGAGCCGAGATGATTAGTTGCAGAGATTATACTGCAGAGTGTATTACATCCTGTCAGCCTAATTATTCTCTAATCTCAGTGTATATATATATATATATATATATATATATATATATATATATATATATATATATATATATATATATATATATATATATAACACAACAATGATTCAACAACAAATAAAGAACAAACAAGTTTTTCCTTGTATATTCATCTTTAAAAAATTTCTGTAGAAGTCAAGAGGATTCAGGTGAAATCTGTGGTCGCTAAACTTTTTTCCCCATATTTTTTCCTTGCAATCTTTCCTAAGTCCACATCTGGACCACAGTCCACCAGAACCCTGATGTAGATTTCTGGTGGGTTGTATCATCTCAAATTAAATGCTGAACCAACACGATCAATTATTTTGCGTTCCCTGACATCATTAAACAGCCTTTACAGCCAATTATAAAATCCAAAATGTTCCCCTAAAGGTTTTACTCCTCATTTGCCACAACTTCGGGTGGACCTGAGCTTCTCTGCTGCGTAGACCAGGCTGTGATCGCTGAGTGCAAAAAAATGCTTTGAATTTTACATTTAGTTTTTTAGACTATTTACCAAATGCCCCAGTGTGAACAAACTATTTTCACAACAGTTATGTACATTGAGACATAAGATTCTGATCCTCTGACAGAAGATGCATGGCCTCTGTGTGTTTGTGATTATGAACCTGCATATAAATTAAGACATTTCTAAGGGAATAAAAAGGCCAAGACGCCTTCATAATGATACCAAAAGATTTCTGTCTGGGAACTAAGATTAAGGTTAGGGTTAGCTTCCATTGTGTGTGCACCTAAGGTTTTCGTGTTTTCATGTTCTGTTGTGCTCCCATAAGACCCTTTAGAATTTTCCTTTTCAGTCCCACTTTTGTGTTTCATGTCCGTGCACACACACACACACACATACACACACACACATTTCCTTCAGGTTTCTAAAAGATTGAAGTGTCTTGTTATGCATACTAATCAGAGCACAGTAAAAGAGGGTCCCCACCTTTTCATCATCTGAATAAATTAGCGTTACGTCATTCTTCAGTCTCCTCTCCATTATTTTTAAACTGTAGACCAGAGATTCTTTCCTATGACATGTTTGTGTTTTTATTGAAAACTGCCTATTTTTCTGATATTAAATTCTGGACCAGGCTTATGCTGATATTCATATATTTATTTTTTTGTTAAATCTATTCAAAACCAATAACCTTTAGGTATATATTTAGTGTTTGTTACAACTTCTACATTTACAAAGTAAACAAAGTAAAAAGCTGTTTGACAACAGCTCTGGTTATTACTTTGTGGACACTCATCTTTCATGCTAGCAAAAATAAGTTTACAGTTGATTAAATATTTATTTACACCCTACCTTTATTAGTAGTTTAACTACATATGAAGAAAAAAATGCTTTTTTTCATTGTCAGTGTTACTTTACATTGCCAAAAATAGAGTAAGAAGTTGTACTTAAACTTGCTAATCGTTCATGTTGTTTATGTGCTAGCATGCTTAGCTTCCATATTGCTCATTTTAAACTGCAGCGTCTTTTCATTCTCCCACACAGAAAGCTTGAATTCATTAGCTTTGTTTTTAATGTCCATCTAGACCCAGACCCAAAAAGTCACTCTGTGGAAAAGAAAAAACCCTCTGGTATCTTTATATTGGAGTATTATTGCACTTATGTGCTGCACTATATCTCTGCAGCAGGAGATCCTGTACCAGTACCCAGTGACTGAGGCTGCAGCTAAACTGAAGGGAGTGAGAGGAATCTTCCTTACACTGTGTGACATGCTGGAGAATGTCACTGGAGGACAGATTGTTAGGTAATATTAGCACTTATTTCTATTTCTTGGAGCAAATGATTGTTAAATCAGTTGTTGCCTTGGTAATAACGATTGAATCATAATGGAACTGAACACAGTTAATTGTCACACGTTTCGTTTTGACCAGTGCAATTATTTAATCGGAAAAATCTTTGCAATTTATGTAGTTTGTCAATAATATAAGTCTTAATAAAATATAAGTAGAAATAAATTTAACATTGTAAAAACATTGTAATTTTAAGTTGATAAATAGATATGGACACATATCACCTTTAATAAGATCATTTATTTTATCATCACTTCAACATAAGATGATGTTCAAGCCACTAATATTTTGAATTCCAATAGATTATTAGCAAAAATATCATATTTGTGACCAATCTATTGAAATGTATATGTTTTGCACATGTATTCCAGAACACAATGTGTGTGTGTGTGTGTGTGTGTGTGTGTGTGTGTATCTATAGTTCCTCTCTGTTGCTCAGAAAGCAGTTGGTCCATGTGGGTTATTGGAAGGAAGGAGATAATCTGCTGGTGATTGGTCTGCCTGCTGACAGGTAGTCATGTGATTATAATCTTCTCAAACCCCTCACACCCACCATGATTACAATACAATTACAATAAAATTAAACCCTGAATGGGACAGCGTACAGAGCAAAGGAGTGTTTAAAGTTGTCCTGACTCACTCGAAATCATGTCTATCAGCCAAAACATTTCATCAGTGTCTGATATTTGCATCTTTATTTTTGTACTGCAGAAAAGAAGCTATTCTAATGTAGTTAAAATTTTAATCTGTGGTGCTAAACTTTTGCATGTTCTTGGCCTTTTAGTATTTTTCTGTGGTGTCTTGTATCTTACAGGGTACCACTGCTGCATCTACACAATGTTATAAGTGGATTGGTGCGAACTCTCAGGGTCATGTACGGCTCTCTGCAAGCGTGGGTACTTTTTAACTACCCTTAACATAAGCTTCAGCCTATTTGAGTACCGTAACCTCATTTTCTGTTTTCTCTTTGGTATTTATGCCAGTTTTTAGGAAAACAACATCAAATAATTTTGCAGTTGTATCTTATGCTGTAAGTTATGAGAAGAAATATGTGTAGATGGGTGGGGCAGAGGGCAGTGAGAATGAAAATGTGCATTTGAAATGTCTTGGAAAAGGCAAACTTTGTGTGTGTGTGTGTGTGTGTGTGTGTGTGTGTTGGATGATGGTGTGGGTGGGTGTGGGTGTTGGGTGGGAGGGTGCCAAACAGTCTTACTGCTAAGACAGTCTTACAGTCTTACTCACACCTCCTGCCCAGCAATTTAAATTTACAAGCATAAGATAATATTTTTTTTTCTGTATCTTTTATAGTGCCTTCTGTGATATGGAGAATGCTGCTCGGCTAGATCATTTCTTCTGCCTGTTCTTCCAGAGACTCATCCAACCCTCTCGTTTGAGTGACAGCCCTGGCTCCTCACTCTCCAACATCTCCGGGACCCTCTTCCTAGACAACTTACCTGCCATGCGCTGGCTCACTTTACCACCAGACATTAAGGCATGTACTCTAATAATGACAAATTCTGCTGCTATTTATTTTTTTTTAACTTTGATTAGTTTGGATCTCATCACACTGGTCCTTAGCTGCAGGTTTGAGAAACTTTTAAATGTGTTATGCAGTTGGGCACTAAATCAAGCTAACAGGTGATATTGGTGATAATAGACACCATACAATTTTTTTTTTATCTGGTTTGTTACATAAAATCATTGTAAGGTATGTAGACTTTTGCTACAGCTTAATGGATTAAAACTAAAGTTGGAGTGTTTTCTGTGGCTGACATGCCACTTACAGGTTGAAGTGGACACTGTTCTGTCAGACTTTGAATCATCAGACTTTGGTGACATGGTAAGTGGAAATAAAAAAAAAATTCTACCTTCTTTTTTTATTTTTGATTATATAAAAATAAAACATCGTTTTAATCTTTTTTTTTTTTTTAATCTTTAATTTGTTTTAAAATAGTCAGAAGATTTTTATGGCATGAGGCGTCTGTATGTCATTTTGGGGTCCTGTCTCTTCTACAAGGTAAGTCCACTTCTCACTGGAACCCTCTAAATATTTCATACATTTGGTAGTAGAGTTATTCAGTTACAATAAAATGATAGTTTCACTAAAATTAAATTGAAATACTTAAAAAAAATAACCTTAAATTACTTGATGGGTGCAATTTGCTGACCAACATCTTTAGCTAAATTACTCAAAACTAAAAGATACTGTTTAACTTTTAAATATCACAAAGTAATTTAATAAAGTAAATTAAAATTGTATATAGTTTATATCATCATCCAAATCACTTTTTATTTTCTCTGAGTTTTTTGTTGTATCGAGGTTCTTCTTGCCAAGATGTAAGGGAGGCAACTTCTTGGGGCCCCAGGCCAGTAGAGCACCTCTGAGGGCTGACAAACTTACTTATTATTTATAAGATAATGGTGATGAATGCGGGTTGAGAGGCCACAATCAAACCTTTGCCTCTGTACCCAACAGACTTTTATATACAGTATATAGATAACTGTGTCCTAACGGTACATCAAAAATAATAAACAGTGTGACAGGTTTGTGTGTGTAATTATTTAAACATGCAGTTGAAGAAAATAGTGAAAATAAGTGCAAAAAAATTAATGAAACTTCTTCTGACACTCAGATGAATCAGTGATGTAGCCTCACTCAGGCAACCCAGCTGTGGCTAGTCAGACATCAGCTTATATCCTAACAGCACAACCCCACAGATCCCCTCTCAAGTCTCTGACTAACGAACATTCGAGTTGCGAACTTTCACAGATAAGAGCAGACCTCACATTATGAACATTTTGAGATGTGAACAAATTGCGGAAGTATCATGTATAAAATCTCCAAAGTCTTTTGGTTGCGTGTGAGAGAAATTAACTGGCCACATCGGTTCCAATAAAATGGTCTAGGAGCACAATAATAGAAACAGTTGGTCCTGTAAAACTGTTCCAATAGTGAATAATCCTATTTTTGGAAAATCCTAAACGAGACAAAGGTTCACAGTCCGAAACAATTCTAAAATTGGTGGTTGTTGTATCCTGAAGTTGGACTGAAGCAAATAAGATCCGCTCCAGTCCGTGCCATTCTGAGGTTATTCACCCTACTGACACTCTTAAGTGGAAGTTATTGCAGTAACCCAGGATGAGATCTCTTATTGATGCTGGGACATGGTGTCTCTCCAGTGTCTCCAGCATAAGGTTATAATCTGTGGGCATTGAAGTGTAATAAACTCATTCTAGTGGAAGAAGTCAGTCAGGATCGTCACTGCCATACTGAACAAAATCTTTACCTCAATGCTGAGCCGAGAGAGAAACCTGAACTGACTGATGATCTTTGAATCCTCTTTTGCTGTGGTATCTTCCCTCTCCTCTAAATTACTATGAAAATCCTCCAAAGTTGGCACAGAAGCTTGACACTCTTGTAAGAACAACTCTGTAAGGAGATGACCTTGCTTATGATTGTTTCGTAGAGTACACAGTGGATCTTATATACTCCTGGATTTACCTTAATAGGGTTTCTTACAGGTCAGAGGGCTGTGCTGGTTTTTGAGGTCCTTGCACTGGCCCAAATCTCGGTGCCGTATTGGTATATGGTCCTTCCTTTCAGATGGTATTGGTAGGACAGCTTACCCTTGCCACTTTGGTTGTCATCTTCAGGTGCAGCCGTCTGTCTTTGCAGATGTCACCAAGCTATTCTATATTCTGTAAAAAAGACATTAATCACAGTTTGTTTTTACCATGTTCTCTTTTGACTCAGGGTTATCTGATAGCAAACCACCTGCCTAAAGAGGACCTGCTGGATGTGTGTCTGTACTGCCAGCATTACTGTTTGCTGTGTCTGGGAGCGGAGCAGCGTGTGGGCCAGCTGGTAGTATGGAGGGAGGTTTTCCTGCAGGGCAACTCTCAACCTGACCCCCAAACCTCCACCTCTCGCCCGGGCTTCTGTGAGTCCCAGAGCCGCTACTTTCTCCTCGTTGTGGGTCTGGTGAGGGTCAAGTTCATTTTCTTCATAATTTTCTCATTTATTTTCACACAATTGTAATGTAACAATTTTACACAAGAACCACATACAAAAGACTATATCCAGACAGAACACGAACCAAAAAAAAGGTACGTTCAAGAACAAGTGCAGCACAAGAAAATAAATGCACAGTTCGTACCTTATGGGGAACTGAATGCAGCAGGAACAAGTGATTGAAAAAGAAATCTGTCTGCACATCTGAACATACACAAATGTAATGGATTTTTTATTTATTTATTTACAACATAAATATTATATAATGAAGACCGATGTCATCTTTTAAGATATTTATTTATTTATTTATTTAGTTCTTCACTTGTTGATTTGCATAAATTGAGTTGTATTCATTCTTACGATTTTTTAAAAATAACTTTTAACATGTTAAATACATTGATATTTTTATCAACTTTATTCAGTTCCATGGATTATATTTATTTATGCCTTTATTTGTTTTCTTGCAAGATACTAGTCTTGTTAGGTGTCAGTTCTCTTCAGCTCTTTCAGGAAATGATGGATTTTAGAAGTGTCATATATTATTATAACTCTTTTCTTACTTAGTGGTCCTTTGTATGCCATGAATTTTGCCTCATGATCTCAAGATTCAGCAGTTTAAAGAGACATGCCAGCTTCATCTGTCATATACCTTTTATTTATTGGCGTATCTTGGCTAAAGACACCCTAGGAAAATTGAAACTATTTAAAATTTAAAAGTATTCAGATTTTTTTAAAGATTCTGTAGGAGCACATTGGCCAGGATTTTGCTTTGCACACTCCAGATGTATAGTTATTTAAACACACAGTTACCTGTGTGTGTGTGTGTGTGTGTGTGTGTGTGTGTGTGTGTGTGTGTGTCTGTGTGCCATGCTGACTTATCTAATATCCTCTTGGTCTGCCTGCCTGTAGCTATGTTTCCCTGCTGCTAGTCTTATTGCTCCACATTCCTGTTAGGACTTTGTGCAGAACATTGAAACTCCAGCAGCGCAACATAATTCTCTCCTTGGGAGCCTGATTCTCACACTTTAGCTGTGCTGTTTTCTCGTTAAAGTATGTTCTTATTTTGTTCTATAGTCTCGTCAGTCTATTGCATTTTTAACACTATTCTTTTTGCTTTTTATTCTTTAAGAAGAACAGTGTATTAAGGTATTACATTATAAAAATGACTCCAATAAGAAATAAAAAACCTAATTCATGCATCCACAATTTCTTTGTTACACATGTTTTTCAGGTGACTTTTACCTGTATCTTGTATATTTCCAGAGACATTATATACAGTGTGTGTTACTGGAAGCTGGTGGTTGTGCATCTCTTGCTCTCGGATCTCCTGGCCCTGACTGCATCTATGTTGACCAGGTCAAAGCGACTCTCCTGCAGCTCGAGAGTCTTGAGGCTGCTATTGAGGAACGCCTTCTAGCCCCTCCTACTCCTTGCTTGTCCTGTGCTGATTGGTTTTTGCCCTCCAGTGGGCGGGACCGCCAGGACATGATTAGCAGCTCACCCATTCTAAATCGACTGACAGCAGCCATCAAGCCACCGTCACCTGGATCAATTGGTCGTAGCCTGTTCAGAGAGGCAGGTTCAGGGCGGAATGACAGGAAGCCAAGCCCACAGAGGAGTTTGTCGGATAGCGGGAGTGAAGGCCGAAGTGATCAGGTTGATGTTGGGCTGAGGATGCCATCTGCTGTTACTCGCAGGGACTCGCTGGGATCTGGGGGATCGGACGGGAGTGGTGGCAGTGGAGGACTTTTTAAGGTTAGGATTATATTGGCTTCTTTTCTTTCTATTAGTCCATTATTTTTTTTATGACTATGGTGAATAGGTTGCAAAAGTTTTGTCCCTTTATGTATTTATTAGTAGTGTTCAAGAAAAAGAAAAAAGTATACACTGAGCTGAAGCACTTTAAAGGAATACTCCAGCATGTTTCAACTTTTAATATTTAACCTTTTACCTCTTTTTCATTTGTAATTATAGTGTGATTATTATCAACAATAATAATTTTGCCATGTTTTGTTTGCTGAACAGAAAACCCTACATTAAATTGATTTATACTTTTAAACCTGTACTGATTCGACTTAAATAGTAAAGGTCTTAGCATAAGGTAGATATGAGAGAAAATCCTACCAAGCTGAACTTTCCAACACTGCAGTGTCAGTTGTAAGATAAATATACTATATAGTGTGTCATATAAGGTGCCTAAGTAGCGTGACTGAGATTAGCTTTTCACAGTTACACCAAAATGGTTACTCCATTACAATTCTCAAGTCATATAAGGTGCCAAAAATATATTGGCACAAAATGTTCAAAAACTTTGAAATCTGAAAAATGATATGGCCTTTACTGAACAAGTCTGTGTTTTATAAATGTTTAAATGCAGATTCCCAAACTTAGACAGCCCAATCCTTTCTACTTGGGTTCCCTGAAGAAGAGCCTGACTGAGAGAGAGGTTGAGGAGATGCAAAACAATCTAAAGTAAGTCTGTGTGAAAAATGCCAATTATGAATTGATTTCCTAAATCATGTGCATGTGCAGTGGTTATAGGAACCATTCCCATCTCGGCTACTCAGACCACATCTCTGTTATATGTATATTAGACCCGTGTTGTTTAAAAGTGTGTTGGTGTCTGTGTGCAGGCTCACAGCAGGGTTGGAAAACACACTCTTTCACTATATTTTGATGGAGACAGTGCAGGGCATCTTCATTACGCCAACACACCGTGAGCTATCGCAGCTCAGCGGCTCCATTCACCCTCAACTCATCCGCAACTTTCACCACTGCTGCCTGTCCATTCGCCACACCTTTCAGCAGAGCCTACCACCACAGGTATGTGTGTGTGAGTTTGTGCTTGTGTGAAAGTGAGATACGTAGATCTAATCTGAAGCATCTGATAGGAGTAGGATGCACGAGAGCTCAGTTCAAGTGTCATAACAAAGTGTCTGAACACTTATGTACTGTATATGGGGAGATAACCATCATAAGTGCTTAAGTACCCCTTCTCAAAAGAACAACCAGGATATAAAGACAAGCTCCAGATTGACAAGGTTGACTAAAGGTTTGATGACAATTTTGTTGTTCTGGGATACCTCAACATGGGTGTCGGACAAAGCAGGGAACACAGCAAGGAAAGCCTTGGGGTGCACGGTAGAGGCAAATTCAACAACAAAGGCCTCCTTTACCTTAGCAAATGTGCATAACACAAACTGCATTAAAATAACTACAAGATCATCTGATTGCACCTAACATCAAATTGCTGGCATATGATTTGCCTCATTGAGTTCAGTAGTTCGAGACGGATTGACCACGCATCCTCTATTGATGAGATCAAATAAAGCCATCTTCAAAACAAACTCAAGTAGAGCATAAGGAAAAGATGGCATTCCTGCTAAGATGTACAAGGCAACAGGCCCAATCTTCCTGGAATCTCTAGTCCATTAAGCCACTGCCAACTTTGAGGAGCCCCAGTGTCAAACAAACAAAAACACAATGCGACAGTGCAACACCAGCAGTAATCCCAACAGCCAGTTTTCAGTGCCCTCACTACTACAAACAACCCACTGGTTGTCTTTAGAAACTACTTGGATTCTTACATGTGTTTTTTTCCCTCTGTGTGTATGTGTGTGTTGTAGCAGGACAGAAGAGGAGCTGACAGGCTGCACGCTTCTCAAGGCCTTGGCCCAGTTAAAGAACATGGCATCTTGTTCCAGTGCAAACCTGAAAACTGGACTGACCAAAAGAAACCTGCACCCACAATGACCTACTGGGTTATCGGGTACAAGTTCATATTTCTTACTTACTGTGTAATTTAGTTTGGACAGGATTTAATACATTTATGTTACATTTACAGTATGTCTATTAAGTGTACAAAACTAAGCTTAAACCCTAAGCCTTCTGGGATAGACTCCAGGACCTCTCAACACTGAATACAGAATAAAGTGGTTTAGACGATGGTCTTATTAATACAAACAGACAATTTTGTAAGGTTGAGTATCCAACGCCTTGTTGACGCTAAGTTGTACTTCTTTAGTTGTCGGCCAAATACACTCCCTGTTTAAAGTAGATTATGACATTTTTTGCACGACTGTTCATAACATCACTTTTACTCAACATTTTCATTCCACCGCATAAAACTCTCAGTTCAGTTATTTTACATCCTCTCAGACTGCTATGGATGTGTTTGCTCAAACGACACGTGTGACGCTTCACGTTACTGCCTTAAATAGCACTATGGTTCCAGTACATATGAGACAAACTGGTTTTAAACTTCTCAAAGAAAGAAAAAACATACAATGATCTGTCCATCTTTGAAGATCCAGTTTTTAAAAGGTGCATACCTTTTTTGGAGTAAGCCATGCTGTATTGTAATTAATTAATGAAACTTCAATTTTTTACTTTTAAGAAAATTTTTAAAAATTTAAGATTTTACTTCAATATCGGGAACTGACAAAGTTCCATTAAATTCTGTCAAGCCAGTTTTGCGTGGTGATGTGACAAAATTGGCTGGACGGACATTTTTTTCTGAGATATAAAGAAGTCATTGAGAGTGAGTTCAGACCAATCTTTCTGTTTTATACAGATACAGTAACTTAGATTCTATTGTGTTTGCTTATTTAACCTGACGTCTTAACTTATTTCAGACTTTGATCATTTAATTAAAAAGAAATAATAAAAATAAGATTAAGATTCAATTATTTGTCACATGTAATTAAATCTTAATTGTAGGGTTAAGGGCCATGCTGAATGACTTAACAGTGGCAGCTTGGCAGCGCCACTACCTTCAAAATGCACTGGACAGTGAAAAAAAACTTATTTATTTTTTTTTAAGGACTGGACTGGAATTTGATTTTACACTTATGCCTTCAAAGTTTTGCCAAATTTCAGTATTTTAAAAAAGTAAATACAGACTATTTCAACAAACCAAAGGGTTTGAAAGCAGGATTTAATTTGAAACTAATCTTGGTAACTGGTAACTTTTTTCCACTAGAATAAAAATAGTTTTTTTTTTATTCTTTCCAAAAAGGTTCAATCTGTACTTTATGTTTATCAGCTCCAAATGTATTTTATTATTCTTTAAATCTTAAATTACAAATAAGCTATTGGGAGGATTAGTCTAGTGCAAAGTCTGTATCTGTAGTTGGTTTCCTGTTTGTTGGCTTTTCCTAAACAATCACGAGTGAAAGTCTACACTGTGCTAATTTTAAATGTATAGGGTCAATTTTACACCCTGGTGTATGATTATACGTATGTTAAACAGGTGTAACTGGCTATGGATTTGATTTTCCTTCAGAACTTACAACCTCTGTTTCACTGGTTTGTGTTGCAGGCGGATGGTGCTAGAACCCGTCCCTCAGGAGTTCTATGTGTGTTTCCATGACTCTGTGCCGGAGGTGCCTGTGGAGATGGCCTTCAGGCTCTCATTCGGCCTGGCCGTCTGATTTTATATTTAGGTTTCCTGGATATTCCTCATGGAATGAAGAACTAAACATTGTTAAAATCGCAGGAGTTGGTCATCTGAAAATGTCAACACTTATACCTCGGATTTTTTTAAAGAGAGAAATACAGCTAACGGGTTTAGGGACCTTGGTGCAAAAGCCTGTATTTCCACTACGGAGCAGTGTAAAGCATTCACTGGTGTGTGAGACAACTGTAATTCTTAGCAGGTTAACTGGACCTGAATGCACCTGTGGAAATCACTGTTGGTGTGTAGTTACAGCATTAAAACTGACAGCTATACATGTTTTTTTAAATCACTCTGGGCCAAAAAAAAACTCCTATTACTTGGCTAACATTTGCACAGGTGTACATGCTGATGGTATAGTAGGATGCTAATGTCACATTAACCAAAATCAGGGTTTTTTTATGTGGTAAAAACATTTATTTAAAATAAAGCTGTAGAAACATGTTTAAGCCATGAGAAAATATTACACTGCTTGTTTTATCTTACAAATGCAAATAGCATTCTTCAATGATACCTAAAGAATACATTCTTCATTTTATCATTATAGTTATCTCATAGTTTTCACTTTTTCTTGCAATTACAAGGTAATTTTTCAGTGCAGTCACACTAACTTAAAACTAAAGAATTATTGGTTATTAATTTTGTGATTTTTAACATCGAATTGAAATGAATCTGCCTAATATCTTCTCATACATGCAGTACACAAGTTTCCATATAAATTACAGCTTAAAGGTTTGGGATCACTTTTTAACTTCATGGTATTTCTTGATTTTTATTTCTTTTTACATTGTAAAGCAATAATGAAGGCGGCCAAAACATGAAATTATGTCAATTAGTAATTTGAGGCTGGTAACTTTAAATGAACTTCTCCTCTGCAGCAGAGGTAAGTTTTGGTCTTGTTTTCATGTTTCATTATGGTGCTTGAAGGGTTTTGCAGATGCATTTGACAATAATGTTCTTGTATTCCATGTCTTAAAATAACAACTGACTGTTTGTTAAATAATTCCATATGTGTTATTTCATAGTTCATTAGTATTGGTAAAGAATGTAAAAAAATAAATCGCTAAACAAAAATTAAGAAATATGCAAGTGATCCCAAATGTTTGAGTGGTAGTGCATCTCTGTGAGTTTTGTATTGAACGTTCACAGCACAGATGTGTGAAATAAATAAAAACACAATTGCAATGTCACCTTGTAATAATGTTTAGTTCAGGCTTTTTACAAATAAATTGAAAGCAGAAGAAAAAAGAAAAGAAACTTGCCAGACTAAAGCCATGTCATAGTGAAGCATCACAGAAAAAAAGAGGGTTCACCGCTACACTGATTCAGCATCCATGACATTAATCTAACTTTTTGTATGTAAGGGTGTTTGTAATTTGTTTTGTTTGTTTTGAAATTAGATGCACTCCACTCAGAACATAGCTGCCTAGCTCTTCCCATTTATTTTTTTATACAATTGCGATTTCCCCCACAGGCAGCAGAGGGCTCCTTTACATGAACGACTTGAGGTGCTTAGTTTCCCTCAAGTGGTTGGTCAGCTTATAACTGCATGTGCATGATTGATTAAATGGGTTTTGGTATAAGACTTTCATATTTGCAAAACAAACTGGTACATTCATTTTGACACCCAAGTAAAGCCTATACTAAAAAACCTTCAAAAACATAATTTCTGAATTTTGGAATTTTATAAAAAATAATAATAATAATAATAAAAAAAAAGAATAAAGTCAAATACATTTGACTTTCTTTCACTCATAAACATCCTTAAAGTCATGGTGTTCCAATAGTGCAAGGTTTGTAAAAACTACCACCGCACATCCACATCCTGAGCTCAAGCTGCACTCTCTACAAGCATTAAGTTCTTCTTGTAACAGTCCAGACTGCAGAGTGGAGTTCCCGTCTTGGAGCAAGAATACTTCTTCTGGTTAGAGCAGCCAGCAACACCACAGTTTACTGGAGCAGGAGGAAGTGGGCGTGAAGGGGCAGGAGCCGGAGCGATCACTCCAGCCGGGTAAGAGACTGCTGCCCCCTGAGCATTATCCAAGTACCTCACCATGGGCAGCTGTGCCTGTTTGCCCTTGCGCTCTTTTGTGCTCTTGATTTTGGCCTTGCTGGTCTTGGTGAGCCTCTCAATGGTCTGGTTCTTGTTCTCTTCCGCCTTTTTGGCTGCTTGCAGACGTCTCTTACGGGCTCGTTCCTCCCGTTTCTGCAGCATCTCGGCCGTCAGCTCCTTCTCTTTGTAGCCCATGGGGAGCTCGAAGAGGGGCTGGATCTGCTGCTTGTGCAACAGCGCTTTCTATTCACATTAAGAAAACATAAAAATTATTCAATAATTTAAAAAAAATAATACAACTGACATGACTAATATTTTATCTGATTATTTACCATGCACATCGTTGAGATTAAAACGTTACTAACAAAAGCCTTTTGTAAAAAGTTAAACTACACTTCCATGTGGCACAACAAGATTGCAGAAAATACAGGTACAATTATCAGTGGGAGTCAAGAGAGAAGCACTTCTCAAACTTTATGAATGAGAGGGGCATACTTTTTCCTCCGCTGTCAGTCATAATGACACTTGCCAATAGTAGGCATTGGTGTGCTCATGTATTTTGTATGTTCATGTATAGTCTGAGCAGCAGCTATTAACCCAAATGTGTTTGCCTGGCAACTTATGTCTGGAAGGAGCCTTCACCTGGTTGTAAGCTGATGTATGATAGGAGAGTGCTGATTAGTAAGCGGGGATTACCAGGGACAGAAAAAATGCAACAGTCCAACACAGTACCTGTCTGGCAGTCAGAAGTGACTCGTCTATCTCCTTCTTCAGCTCCCCATTATCATCTAGCTCTCCTTTCTCCAGCGCATCAAGCCACTTCTCCTCTTCATCCATGGGGCCTTCCAAAAATGAATCAGTGTCCATGTCTGGTAAAGGAGAGGGCTCCAAGTTACTGTCCTCATCTGTAACAGTATGGAAAGATTGTAATTTTAAGACACTCTGCTTATATAATACTGATTCTCTTTTATAACATGCACGAGGCACCTGGAGTATAAAGTAATTATTAGAAACTGACTTGAATAAACTATTATACATCTCCACAAAAAAAATCTGCTGTAGAACATACAACAGAGGGACAAGTACCTAAAAAGATAAAATACCCATAAACTGAAAGCATTCTCATCTCTAAGGGTCTCGCACAGCATGAGGAAACCTAAAGACTCACCGAGCCAGGCACGGTACTGCTCAATAGGAACTCCCTCTGAGGGCTCATCCTCATCGTCGTCATCCTCATCATCATCCTCGTCATCAGAGTCGTCGTCATCATCACTGTCCACGATTAGAGGAGACATCGCACGCACAGCCTCTGGTACCACTGTGAAGGTGGGCACGCTACAACAAAAGTAAAGATAACACCACATTTACTGATCAGCCATAACAATAACAAATTAACATTGATTAGCAATCATACACCAGTAAACTGAGGAAAGGATCATAGGGACGCCCCGACCGACCTGGCCTCCAAACCACCCTGACCCTAGCATAATCGATTGCCCATGGACCACCAAATAAAAAATTTTGGTCCACAAAGGCCCCACTTCATAACCCACAGCACGCAAAGGCTCCTTCACTAACGTCCTGCTGCCAGACAGCACAGCACAAACACCCCAGATGTCTTGTAGAGTCATTCCCTGAGGGGCGAGAAGGGAAACATACACAATACTGGGCATTATGTTTTGCGTTTTGTTTTGGCTGCTTGGTCTATAACATCGAGCTATCCTAGAGTAAAACTTTTAACCCTCAACGGCTCAATGTTATGTTTGAATTGCATTCTGACTCAAATGAAAGTAAAAAAAATATATACCTTTTTGTGCCCAGTGTTTGCCCTCCTAATTTGATCTTCAGCTTCAGCTGTGGAGGTTTCAGCACGATGCCAGAGTCTGACTCCAGCGCCTCAGATGAGAAGCTGTGGCCATCGTCTCGGTGGTGCTTCTTCTTATGCTTCTTGTGCTTTTTGTGTTTCTTCCTGTGGGCATTGTAGTCATCATCATCCCCTGGAAAACAAAAACCTAGTAAATAACATTCCAATGACGTTTTACACACTATTAACCTGTACATGATTAACATCCATCATCTCCATCCATCAGCTTAAAGCTATCAGACTCTAAATTCAACAGTGTTCTTTTGAATTGTATAGGTTTTTGAATAGTAGCTTTAGGAGGAAAACATTATAATTCCTGCATAGTCACATGATGTGACAGACTGATGAATGACTAGTGGTGTGGTGCAGCAGGTAGTGTTGCAACCTCAGAGCTTCAGAATTGCAGGGTTGATTCTGAATTCGAGTTACATATTCGAGTATACATGTGGAGTTTTACACATTATCCCTGTGTCCATATGGGTTTATCCCCAGATGGAAATGCTGTTTTGCTAATATTTAATATTTATGAATGTATAGTTCATGCGTTCCAAGATGGCAGTGGTTATACTCTCTATATAGAGATTTACAGTTAGGTATTTGGCAGACGCACTTATCCAGTACAAAAGTGCTTTATATTTAGCATATATAGCTGTATTCCAGCCCCATGCCCAACATTTCCAGGATAAAACTGTTACGAAAGACGAATGAATACATAAATAAATTAATGGATCTCTAGAATAATTATTATAAGAATATATGCTTATTATTACTACTTATAGTAATTACTACTACAGGGTGAAGGGGCATTGGTGGCTCAGAGATAGATTTCCTCGCCTGGCATGGCGAAGGCCCAGGTTTGTTTCCCAGCCAATTCCCAAAAGTATCCCCAGGATAAAATGGAAGGGTTACTCCAGGAAGTGTTGTGTGAATCGGATGGTCGGCTGCGGCGACTCCTTGATAAGTTGCAGCCAAAAGACCAACAACAACTACGGGCGTATTGGAAAAGGACACAATTTAACAAGATGTCGAAATGGTGAACCTTCTTACGGGGGCTGTTGCATTTAAGCACACAGAAAGTACTTCATTCTTTTTTTTTTTGTTTCTATTTGTTCAACTTGAAAAATAAATTACATACTCTGATGCACTCCCTTGGTCACTGTGTTCCTTTTTATCTATGCTTTTGTGTGTGTGTGTGTTTTCTTATTCTGTTACATGAACCTCTTACTCCACTATAGCCACAAGCATGTACTTTTGTACTCAGTACAGTTCTGCACATGTTTTTGGCTTAAGTTACAGTGCAAATGATGAATAAAGTTTATTTGGATTCAGTAAGTGAGCTTTATGTGTAAACTGGTGAGTGCAACAACAACAACAATACCAATAATAATAATAATAATAATACTCACTCACCTACAAGAAACCTGGGGAGGATTATCATGTCCTTCCTCTTTCCCATTGCTGTAGACAGACTCAGCTCATCCACACCGCCACCATGTTTCCTCTTAAAACATTTACTTATTTACTAACACTGTCCACTGCTTACTAACTGCTCAGCGCTAGCTAGCGAGCTAAAACCTATTAAGCGAACAAAAACATGCAATAACCGCGTAAGCAGCTTTTCTTCTCAAATTGAAACTCTTAAAACTAATCACGCTGAAAAAATATAATTTAGTTCCATAGAATTTTTACTTTTAATTTCTTAATAAATAAAAAAAACTTACTGAGCTTTGTCTTAGCAACGGCACCAAGACTAGCACGCACTCTAACCTTTGATTCGACTGTACAAGCGACGTCGTTAGGCATGATGGGAAATGTAGTCCATCTCCTAAATATATATATTCGTGGTTAGTGGCATAGATAACTACATTACCCATAACCCTTTGTGCCCACGAACGAAAACCACGCAAGGGCAAGTGACTACTGCTGTGTTCAGATTAGAGCATGGTGTGCAGTTCTGTGTTTTGAAGTGCAGATTTAAGGTAGTTAAACTTCTTTAACTGTGGTGTTAATATATTTATTTTGTACGTGCTATTTAACATAATATTCGAGATGTTAGATTTACATTTATACACATAATGTGGTTAATTGACCCACATGCATGATCATTCTCTGCATAATAATAATAATAACCACAATTTTTTTTAATTATTATTATTATTATTATTTATCAGAGTTGCAGTGATAATTTAATCCAAATATCACATCTGGTACTGCTAGTTAAATGTAATTATTGGTTGTTTTCAGTCATCCAGGTTTGATTATTTGGAAGTTGAGTCATATCAACTGTACTTCTTTCTTGTTAGGTAGAAATGTTTCACTACTCTTGGCAGGTCCTTCTGTGTGTTTGTTTAAAAAGTTTGTTTAAAAAGTAGCATCCAGATCCAAAAGGGGGTTGACAGAAAGAGCTGAGACCCAGACCCAACATAAAAATCTGACAATTCTGTATGAGGCTGGAGGGTCAAAGCAGCTAAAAAGGATTTTTTTGGGAAAAAAACAAACAAACCAGTTCATTCCAAACTCAAGTTCAAGTAGGCTTTATTGTCACTTCAACCATATACACAGTGTTAGTACACAGTGAAACTCACCAACACACTAAGACAGACACGTCCACCCCAAAGACATAAAAAGAGCAGCATAATATATGCGGTTCGCTGCAGTGAAGAGTGTTCAGATCTCTACGTTGGGAGACAAAATAACCTCTACATAAGCAGATGTGTCAACACAGAAAGTGCAACACCTCAGGGCCTAAATCAGCAGTGGACCTTCACCTGAAGGACAAACTATAACCATTTGAGAATGAGAATGTATGAATTTTGGACAGAGAGCATAGATGGTTTAAGAGAAGAAAAAATAAGCCATCTATGTGCAAGGCGAAAATTTTCTCTCAACAGAGGTCGAGGTCTAAGACACAACCTGTCTCCTATTTTTCATGTTGTTCTTTCATCCAGCCCTAGAAAGCTCACCCACCAAGAAAGCCACACTTAAGGACTCTCCTACTTTCTCTTGTCGTTACACCTAACAACTCTCCCTAATCTCTCTAACGACTGTCCCTCCTACTTTCACCTTCTCCATTGTTCACGTAATGAGCCTTTTCAGACAGGGGAGGATCCCTTGACTTTGGTGGACTCACATATGAGGAACTTACCAAATTACCTCTGACCGAAGAAGCTGCTTGGAGGGGTAGTGAAACATTTTTACCTAACAAGAAAGCAGTCCAGTTGACATGACTCAACCTCCAGGTAATTATTGGTTGGGGGAAAGATCGCCTTATATTTTAATCGCTGCTAATCCTCTGTCTTTTTCTTATAGCTAACATGAACTACTCTAGGTTTTTGACGGCTGTGAGTGCAGCCCGGAGGCCGTCCCTAATCCGCGTCCTGAGTAAGCCATACTCCATCAGACACAGACACATGGCTTCACCTGAATATAATAAATCAATGCAAGCTTTTAAATATCTTGATTTAAAGACTCGTAAAGTAAAAGTAGTCTTTGTTTGTCCTACACTTACATCTTAAACAATCAGGTGGCTTCAAGATTAGAATCATACAAATCTTATCTTCATGTTATTAAAGGTCACGATCTAAGGTGATCCATTGAGTGGTGTATATACTACTATATCTAGACTGGCATGAGGTACAAAGTAAACCCAGATGTGTTTTCTCAGCAACTTAATACGTTTTTACTAAGGCCATGATGTCATGCATTGTTTTTTAAATCATATCCAGTATGTAGGCGGAATGGTGGCGTAGTGGTTAGCACTGTGGCCTTGCACCTCCAGGGTTGATGGTTTGATTCCTGCCTCGGGTCGGTGTGTGTGGAGTGTGCATGTTCTCCCTGTGCTTAGTGGGTTTCCTCCAGGTACTCCGGTTTCACAATCCAAAGACAAGCAGATTCGGTTAATTAGTGGGTGAATGAGTGTGTAGTATGGAAGATGAATAAACAAACAAATAAATCCTGTATGTCTTCCAGGTTATCAAGTAGGGAATTAATATAATTGCCTATTGTGTCTGCTCTAGTATTGCTCTGAAAGAAAAACTAAAAGTAAACAAACAAAAAGTCTTGCTTCCTAATTCACGGCCAAGTTTGATCTGTCCAGCGGAGTTGCAGCAGCGCTCTCCTCCCAGCCTGATCTCTCTCGCCGGGGGAGCCCCAAACCCCAACACCTTCCCTTTCCGCTCTGCCACTATTCAGATAAAAAATGGAGAAAAAATCACGTTTGATGAGACAGTGATGAAAAGGGCTTTGCAGTATTCTGCCTCTTCTGGGTAAGTCTTCCTGATCATTATTTCATGTCTTTGACACACTGCTGGACAACTAGGCTTCATGAGCTTAAATGTTAATGTGGTTATAATGTTGTACTTCAGCAGTCATAAAATGCAAATGTTATTTGTCACATACACAGCCATACACGGTATGATATACAGTACAGCATCATACTGATAGTTACAGATAAGGAGGCAGTATTTAGTTAGTTTTTTATTTTATTAGATGATAAATCTAGGATAGATTATAGATAAAATCATTCTCCATTTTAAACATGTAAAAATAAGGTATGCAATACATTTTATTTTAAGGCTTTTCAAGTGAAATGGGTTGTTTATGCAAAAACTTGAGAAAACATGCAAATGTGGATAATTTTGCATACTGTAGATTATGGAAAATTGAGATATTCCCATCATTTGGTGTATAAAGCTAATGCCCCACTGTTTGCTTATTTGACTTTGTATCTTCAGCATTCCAGAGTTGATCTCATGGTTGAAGGAGCTGCAGAAGAGGCTACACAATCCTCCCACTGCGACATTCAGCCCAGAGAGAGGACAGATGGAGCTTTGTGTCACCACTGGCAGTCAGGAAGGACTCTGCAAAGTACTCAACCTGTAACTTTTACATTAACTCTGCTGTCTGATCTCTAACAGTGTAGCCTTGAGGTTAAAGCTTTAACTCTGAAGTTATGATTAAATTTTAAACAAGGTTTAAGTTTTAACTCCAAAGTTAGCATTAAATATCAAATAAGATTTAAGCTTTAACTTTACATGTAATATTAAGCCAATGTCCAATGAATAAATGTTATGAATGATACACGTTGCCCGTAACAAATGTTACATTATACTGACTTCAATACAGTCTCCCAACCACCTTCATTAAAGGTTTTTGAGATGCTCATCAACCCCGGTGATAATGTCCTTCTCGATGCTCCAACGTACTCAGGAACTCTAGCAGCGGTAACTAATCTTCCCTCAGTTTAGTTTCTCATTGTGTTTTCTGTAAAGCCTAGAACAAACCCAGCAGCCGATGTTATACCCTATATTCCGCATCCACAGATGCAGCCACTGGGATGTAACATCATAAATGTGCCTAGCGATCAGTATGGAATGATCCCAGAGGCCTTAAGAGACATTCTGGCCAGATGGGACCCTGCAGATGCACAGAAACTGGGTAGCAGTGTCCCCCGAGTCCTCTACACCATCCCGAATGGAGGAAATCCTACAGGCGCCTCCATGACTACTGAAAGGAAACAGAAGGTCTATGAGGTACAATAGTGCTGTCACTTCACAACTAAGCATTAAAAACAGTGTACATCACAGTGCTCTACAAATGGTCAATAACAGCAGTTTGGATAGTAGCCCATGCTCCACAGAGTTGAAAACATCTGTAATTGTTTGTATGGTAATTTTTTCTGTGAGGAATTTTTATTTACAGTGTCTAAATAAAAAAGAATTTCTTTTAGGCAAACAGAAGACTTTAGGATATGGTGGGTACTGCGTCTTTTAAATCCTTTAGAGACGGTGGCAACAAGCTTGTTTCTAGTTGTGTGCATGTGCACTAGGAATAATTTACAAAGAACTGGGTTACACAGCACTGGGGAGTTGGAGAGGGACTGGAATGCCTCCTCTGCAGCCTGGGTCCACCTTTCCAGCTTCTGGTGTCCTTTTCTGGTCATGAAAAATGATAAAGAGTAGAAATGTGTTACTAAGTATCTATAAATGCCAACAAACCGCATCCAGAAAGGCACGTACCTGTTTCTTGGTGGTGAGCCTTGTACCCAGGTACTGTGCCTGCCTGGAGCACCTCCAGGACCCTTTTGAGATGATTTAAGTGACAGTGTCATCCAAGTAGACTGCAAAAAAAGGTGGCATAGGAGATGATAGGTTTAATTAATTTTAATCAATTTCTTTGCCTGGCATGTGGAAATGTTCTCTCTTTGGAATTTCTCCAGCATGTTCTTGAGATCCAGGTGTCTGCCAAATGGCTGCATATGTGTTAGGTGCATCACCATGTCGATTTGTGAGTGACTCTTGGCCACACTGTTAGGTCCTGTATTAGAGGAGAAATTTTTTTAATGAGGAACGGCTGGTAGGAGATAACCTCCCCTCTGAGAGAGCTCGGCCAATCAGCTCTCTCTAGACCTCCAGCTGCGAGAGGTTACAGCATCAACCGGGAATCGAACCAGGGATCTCCGGGTGATAGGGTAAGCACTTTACCACTGCGTCAATTGTTCGTCTTGAACAGCTTGCCAGGGTGGAGAAGAGAGATGGTTTGAGTGATGTTGCTACTCGCCTTCTGCTCCTGTCTTGGCGCTCTCTTCTTCCTCCTTTGGAGCCAGGCAAGCATAACGCATGGTCATCTGTCATTTGGACCAAGGTCTTCTCCTCTGTCTGATGGTGACAGGCAGAAGAGTGCTGGAGCCAGTCCAGTCTCTGCCTAGGAGAAAAAGCATGGGTAAGTCAGGAACCAGACCCATACATAGTATATATTCACGCTCATGCAGTAGTTCCCAAATTTAACCTTAATGGGAGGAACCTTCCAGATGTTCCCCTGATCGCAGAGAGTCGAGAGGCTTTCAGCTGGCTAAACATCTGGTTGGCAGCACTATGGCTGCAAACTTATCAAACCTCATAATTCCTAAAGAAATTATACTTTATTATCAATATTGAGGTAAGAAATTCTGTCTCCAAGGCAGGACTAGGTCAGACCACTAGGGTTTTCAAATATATGACAAAAATATCACAAATTTGGAGAGTGGTCCCAGCACACTTAACAGACTCCACTGTCATTTTATTTGCATGTTTATTCTCAGTGCCTTATGCTTGTTGGCCAGGAGATCCCTCAGAAACCAGTACAGGCCACCTTTATGCCACCTGTGCAGCTGATGGACTGGGACTGATCCAGCTGTTGTCAAAGGCTTTCTAAAAGAGATGGTACAGCCACTCTTGGAATTCAGCTATGGTTGTGATGGTAGAAAGGATTTTCTCCTTAAGGGTGCTGTAATCTTCTGGGTCCTTGGAAGAGAGAGTGTCATAGGCCAGTTTTTGTGCCTTGCAGTCCCCTCAGATGTCTGCAGAAAGTCCTTCACATCATTGTCATTGGGCTTCATACTGGGGTTCGGACAGAGGTGCAGCTGCATCGTTAATTTCATGATTTTTTGTTTTTGTTAAAAACATTTGTTATTGTCAAAAGTGCTGCATGAGTTGCTCCATGTTTTGAAAAAGCTCTGTGTTCATGCCAGCATTCTTCTGGGGGCATTTGTTCCAGCATTCTTCAAGTGGAACAAATGCATGCCAAGTGGACAAACAATATACAGATCAAGTCATAAGTAGGAGACATGGAGTTTTTTTTAATAGAAATTAAATCACAGGGAAACGAGTGCAAGGAATGAGGAACTGCTGGTGTTCTGTGGTAAGATTGTTACAACCAGTGCTGCGGACGAGCCAGCATGACAATGTTCAATTGCCCCAGCGAGCAGTAGAGCTGGAGAAAGACTTGTAGGCGAGGTGAACAGCTGCGAATGTTAGGCCTGTGGAACTGGACCCGGGGGGCAGTTGCCACACATGCTAAGCAACGATCTGAATGTATAATTTTACAAAGTTATAAAGCACTGCAATACTCTGAACAGGAACAGTACTCCAGAAAGAGGTTTTATTATGCAAAGATTTTGATTTTAGTTTAGTATTAAATATTAATACAGAAGACATCGAAATTACAACATGACATAGAATTAGTCAACAATAATGTGGTCATAAAACACATTCTGAGTTATTTATTTTCAATTCTTTAAAGTAGCCATCTTTTGCTCTGATGACAGCTTTGTACACTCTTTGTTCTCTCAGGAAGCCTCATGAGGTAGTCACCTGGAATGGTTTTCCAAAAATCTTGAAGGTTGTTGAATGACCTTCGTCTCTTAAAGTAACGATGGACTGTTCTTATTTCCCTTACTTACGTTAAATATAAGTGTTTCTTATTATGGATTTGTACAGTAATTGTAATAGTACTAATAGGGCTGTTGACTCTGTATTCACCCTTCCTCTGCACAAGACATCTGATGGTCTAAAGCACACTGAAAAGACAAGAAATATCACAAATGAACTCTTGACAAGTCACACTTAGGAACTGAAAACCATTCCATATGACTACCCCATTAATCTTTCAAGGGAAAGCCATGAGTGTGCCAAACTGCCATCAAAACTAAAGGTGGCTACTTTATAACATATTAAATATATTTTCTGTTGTTTATATATATATAAATATACAGAAGGAACATCATTATCAGGTGCCTAATTTACATTTCTGTGTAACACATGAACTTTGGATTTGTCGACACTTTTACTTTTTCTAAGAAGAATTAACATCAAAGAAACTATGGCTTTAACTTTATAATCTGCTCAGGAAGTTAAGAGACTGTGTGAGTGTGTATTTGTGTATTTGTGTGTACAGCTGGCACAGAGTTATGATTTCCTGATTATCGAGGATGACCCGTACTACTTCCTACAGTTTCAGAAGGTACTGATTGATTTATTGGCCTAATATAAACTATTTGTATATGGTTAGACTTTAACACATTATTGCATTTATCTACACAAGCTGATAACCTTTAGTGTTTAACAGATAAGGCCGTGTTGCCACTGTTGAAGAGCCAGATAGAGCGCAGTGTGGTTTTTTTTCCTTCCTCAGCCCTGGGCTCCTACGTTTCTCTCTATGGATGTTGATGGGAGAGTGATACGAACTGACTCTTTTTCCAAGATCCTGTCTTCAGGGTAAGTAAGTGTGTGTGTGTGTGTGTGTGTGTGTGTGTGTGTGTGTGTGTGTGTGTGTGTGCACATGTGCGAGAGAGTGTCTATGTGTTTAAAAGAGAGGGAAAAATTGTCCATATTGTTTCACACTGCAAGGTTGAGGCTTTACAGTACCTTCAGTCTCCCAATGTTAAATGTTAAAGTTACTTTAAGAGTAAAAAAAACGAATTTCTTTCAAGTTTCTTCAAATTTCTTCAAGCAGCTAAGAAGAAAATACCCAAGAGTATTATCTTCACCCTGCCTGGTGAAGACATTGGACCTGGACATTGTGTTTGTGTTAAATTATTAATAAGCAGTGTTTTTCCTATGTTACACTTCACTAGGTTTGCAGTAGAAGTAGTGCAAGTGGGTAAGAGACAAAGAATATGAGATGAGAGGAGGGAGACGTTTTGTATGTGTGTAAGAGAGTGATATTTCTCAGGAGCTGAACATATGGTACATTAATATGCAGTCCTGATAATACAACACTCACACACAGAAATAGAAATTACTTCCGTATTATAATAATAATAATAATAATAATTTGATGATTCTGTACAATATGTACAATAATACACTGTGTGTATATGTACACTTGTACCAGCCAGTTAAAAGTTAGAAAAATATGAAGATTGTATCAAAAGTGATGTAAAAGTGGGCATACGTTTATTTAATCTTTATGCGCTTTTGTACTTGAGTACACCAAAGCATACAGCAGATGGCAACATTATCTTTGGTACGACCAGTGACTAATTCTGGTTAAACACAGAACATCAATATAACATGTGCTTTCATATTCTCTGTAAGTGTCTGATTGGTGTCATCTGCTCTGTAGACAGAAGAAGGTGGTTGGAGAAGAGCAGGAACAGAATGTTTAAACGAATAGTTATGTTCTAACTTTGCTAACTTGTAAGTGTGTGTGTGTGTGTATGTGTGTGTGTGCGTGTGTGTGTGTGTGTGCAGATTGAGGATAGGTTTCGTCACAGGACCGAAGCCGTTAGTGGACCGCGTGGTACTTCATATCCAAGCGTCTACCATGCACACCAGCACCTTCACACAGGTCCGATCATCATATACTGTACAGTCAATGAACTGCAGCATGACTTCACCAGAACCACAAGTGACATTTACCAAGATTGATTGATTGATTGATGTTACCCAATGTGGGGTCAGAATCAGAGTCAGGTTGATTCCCAGGTCGATTTTTACATACAAGGAATTTGTTTTGGCACTGTGGGGTAAACTACATTAAAACAAGAGAAAACAAAGTAAGAGGTACTATAAGAAAATTATATACATTAAAATTATGTAACAATAAGCCTAAGAGAAAATAGGAGAGGTGTTCAACTCAAACTAAGACTTGAATGTGCAGAATAACTGGCAACACGGGTATTTACATTTAGGCATTTGGCAGACGGTCTTATCCAGAGCGACTTACCAAAAGTTCTTTAAAGTTTCCATCATTGGATAGATACTTACACTGGGTTACTAACACAGTGCCATCAGTTAAACACAGGTGGGAAGGGGATTTATTTATTTATTATTTTTTGAAGGGTATGAGAGTAAAAAACAACTTTAAATTCTATACAATCCCCTGCTTCACTAATCCACTTATCCCAACATTTCACTAGTGCTTGGATACCATCAAGGTAGAACGTTTCTTTTCAGTTCAGTATGCCAAAGCGAGGTCGAGTCTTTACAGGGGGTGTGGCAGTAACTTCCAGCCGAGTTCCTGTAATGTGCAAGTGGTGTTTACTGTGCTTGATGTCTTCTGTAAATGCCAAGAAATCATTCACTAGAAATCCATCCCTGTAAGTTAAGTTAAAGAAGTTTGTACAGTTTAAAAACAGGGAGGGCTAGGTAGTGCAGATTATATATATTGTGTATATAACACATTGTGTTAGTGCATGTACTGTAATGTCCACAGAAGTCTATCAGTGCTGGTCTTCGGCCTTGTTTATTAGCAAAATTGCATTTGGGACGTCTCTAAATTGTTTATTAGCACAAATACTAGCACACAGCAGCCTTTCCATTGTCTTTTTGCACAATAAATGGATTAAAGTGAGCACAAGACCTTCCTGTTCAGCTAACAATATACAGATCTGTTAAACAGTGTATGGTAAAGACCCAGCAAAGTGTGTATAGTTATAAACGGATTCATTAACTTGGTATCTGTATGGTTAAGCACATCTGGTCATCACATCTGGTCAGAGTAAGGCTAAATTGCACTAAAGATTTTGTTTACACAATCTGGAGAAGAAAAAAAAACTTGATTCATATTGTTAAGTAATCAATATTGATATCATTAATGTGTCCGGTGAGTAAAGTGTAGGAATGAAGTGTAAGTTATAAATCTGATTTACAGTTGCGGCATGATTATATTGTGTCTATAAGATATTATTCAAACATTTTATATAATAATATAGATACTAACAATATAAACATATTATAAGTTTATTATGTTTTTGATATATTATGATGATATATGATATTTAATGATTCTCTTCTGAATAATAAATTTCTGTGTTTTATTATTTAGATGAACTAAGTCGAGTGAGTTTCTATGGTTCACTGAAGAGCTCTCCTGTTTTCTCTCCTCTCTTCTCTGCAGCTCATGGTGTCGCAGCTCCTGCATGTTTGGGGACAGGAGGGTTTCCTGAAACACATTGATGGGTGAGTCTGAAAGCAGCTTGACTGGTTTAACCTATATTATGAACTCGCCACACATATAATGCGAGGGAGCGGCCTGATGGTTCTGTGTGCCAGGTTGGGCGGCGCTGGTCTGCAGTCAGCAGTTCACACTGTACATTTAGAGCCAAACCCTTCTCCTAAAGATATTTGTTTGCCTGCAGTGTTTTAATTTTAAACTGCACAGAAAATAATTGACTTTATCGTTAACTCTTAGTGTACGCTGTAAAAGCAGCAGTAAGTACATTTTTGTATTGCCTGCGGCTTAAACAAGCCAAATAGATAGTTTTTTCCCTCTAATGTGGCCTCATATGAGAAAATCTTCTTCCCCTGCTTGTTGCTTGGTTCCCCTTTTCTCTGGCATGGCGTGGCTTAGAAGTAGCTTATTTATATAGACAATAAAATTGGTATAGGCTGAAAAAATTATGTTTTTGAGGTATATAAATGCAATACCCTAAGGCTATTTCAGCTGGAGCATACACACACACACACACACGCACACACACTTGGGGAGCTCAGAGATCAGTGTTAACTTATAAAGAAATAATAATAAAATATAGTTGCAAGCAACGCTGAGCGGGCCCAAGCACCCTGTGCCATCGCCATTCGGGTGCACCAAATAGACAGTGGACACACTGGGCACATGCATTTTAAGGGGACATACCAATACCATTATGACATAATTTGAGGATGGGGGACCCCAGATGCTGGAAAAAAGCATCACACTATGATGTCACTCAATGTGACATCACTCAGTATAATGTCACTTAATGTGATATCACACACTAAGTTATTAACCACTTTTTGGCATAAGTTTAAGGCATCGTCACGGCTGACCCGTTTGAGATATCAAAAAGTTCTCCGCAATCCCTCACATAGGCCCGGTTTGGTGACGATCGTATAAATTCCTATAAATTGAACCCATGACATGCAATGCAAAAGTTGTACAGGTCAATGAGCTCTAAAAGTGTGTATGAGCTAACCAGCAAACTCTCATGTGAGAGTCCGGGGACCAAACTCTCAGGCATCCTAATGGCAGCAGATTCCAACCTTTTCATGAAGTTTTGAGCATGTTAAGACCCCCAAAAACCCCTGAAACCTGGAAAAAAAAATCCTTAGAAGAACAAGAGGGCCCTCACACACTATAGGCATAGGGCTGATGGTGCTTGGGCCCTAAATATGGAACCTTTAAAGTTGAGGTTTTGATGTACATGTCTTTGTATTTTTTAGCGTGGTGGAGTTTTACAGAGAGCAGAGGAACGCCATGCTTTCTTCAGCAGACAAGTGGCTCAAAGGTGTGTTTCGGTTTCATGTTAGACAGAACAGCTCATTACTTAGCATTATGAATACAAAATATCACACTTTTGGTAAATAAATCATGCAGCAATTGTATTTTTTTATATTTTTTTTTTGGCTTCTTTCTTTTAGTGTTTGCTGTTTTTTCAGCCTACTGTTAGTGTTTACATAGTCTTTAGACTGTTGTCTTTAGTGGGTTATCATGAATTGAAAGAAATTCATTCTCCCTTGTGTGTAGATGTAGCAGAGTGGCATGCACCAGGAGCCGGCATGTTCCTGTGGATTAAACTAAAGGGCATTAAAGATACACATAAGCTAATAATGGAAAAAGCACTGGAGAAAGAGGTACACACACACACACACACGCACACACACATTTCGTTCATTCACTCACTGTTGGATTTCAACAAGCCAATATGTTGTGCAAACAAACACAGCCCTAAATATGTGTGTATGATGTGTGGAAGTTATCCATCATGTTTCCAGGCAAAGATCCTGCATACGAGGATACACTCACACGCATACACACTCACACACACCCTGTTTGGTCCATGTAGAAAGCAACACACAGTACAGTGAGCCTTTCTGTTGCTGCTGTTTACTCCATTTTCTAATGACCTCCAATGAAACTCTTCCAGCTGTTCTGCGTCACTAGATGTTACGTGTCTGTTTGTCTGCACTTGAAAACATTTTGCTACAATCAAATGGACTGGATTGCCAAGTCATATGAAAATTCCTTCTTGATGTAGTTACATTTGCGACAGTTTTTTTTTTTTTGACTCTATCTGCTCATGGCTGACCCTGCGCTCTGACCCCAGTTACGCTGGGATATGCCAAGAAAGAATTTCACTGTGCTGTAATGTATATGTGACATATAAAGGGTTAACTTACCTTTACTTAACTTAACTTTAGGTACTGCTTGTGCCCGGAGGAGTGTTTAATATTCACAGCTCCGAGCCATGTCCATACGTGAGAGCGGCCTTCTCTTTGTCCTCACCGCAGCAGATTGATGAGGTGAAATACACCATCTCAGACATACACTCATGTAGAATACACTCCGCTCTCACACACAACTTCATATTTTGTATGCAGTAATGGGATCAGTTTCACCTTTGTCTTTTGATTTCCTTATCCTTTGTTTGGTTAATTTTATGGGAGTTCCAATAATTCTAGCAGTCATTATACATATACGATATTGGCAACTTTCATTTTCGATTGTATTTTTTTTTTTTTCAACAGGCTTTCAAGAGGCTCTCAGCACTTATCAAGGAGGCTTTGTGAAAAACTTTTTTCCTAACAAGTATGAAGTATTGTGTGTGTTAAGTGATGTGTTTGCATAGAGACACTGTACAATGCTGCTGAGGGTCAAAGTTCTCACTACTTTGTTCTTCCATTATCATTTAAAATTAAATCTATAATTCATAGATACATGTTGATTTTTATATTAAGTATGGTTAAAAAAAGACCAGAGAAACTCCAACAAACTCAGTTAATACACTATATGATCTGTTTTTGTTTACCAGTCAATTTTAAGAGAAACTGTAAACAAATGAAATAATAATATTTTTACATGTGAATGATGCAAAACAGGTGCTCAGAGGTGTAATAAATTAGTGTTCTTTGAATTTATTTCATTGTCATCCTGTCAGTTCTAAATAAAACACACTAGACTTGTATGTACAGTAAAAGCGTCAATTCCACTTCATTGCCTTTTTTTGTTGTAATTTTTCACTGTAAGGCTTTTTTCATTTTTCAGTGATACACTTCTGTACATACACATACACCATATACACTTACTGTCCAGTGATACATTAAGGGATTGTGTTCAAAACTTGGCTAAAATAAGTTATATATAGATTGTTCACTTAATAGCTATCGCTGAATTTATTCTTATCTATTGTAGGTAATCTCACATCTGTCTATTTATTGGTGCTGTTTATTTTTAAAAGCATTCAATCACATTCGCTTGTACCAGAAAGGTCCATTTATCTATAACTATAGCACAAGGGCTGTTAGTCATTAATATATGTTTCTGACATAGACTTAATCACACAAAAAGGCATAAAGCAGAATGAAGTGCTGAACACGATGATGTTATGTCAAAGCTTTCTTGGTGCTAAGGCATGACTGCACAAGTTCATTGCATTGTTTAACTGTTTAACAGAATCCTAGAACTTTTCTGGTTTAATATACTCAGGTAATCAACTCATTCATGATCGGAGCAGCAACTAAAATGTTCAGGGCAGGAGGACATTTATCACACCCAGTATTGTTTCCTATTCCCATGTATCATTTAGAAGAAGGTTGGCTAGATAGACTGCATTTTTTTAGTTGCTCTTTGGTACAGCAGTTCACTCTGTCCAGAATGACTCACTGTGTTTCACGGTGTTTAACACTGGGACATTTTGGATTATTGCTTGTTACACTGTACAAGTAAGTACATAAGTATGAAGTAAGTAAGAAAATACTACAGGATGTATTGTTTTTAGGGAAACAATCGAAGACAGGGTGGTATGGTGTGGTTGGACATAAAGCATTGTTACTATTACTAACATGGATAATTTTTCTATAACAGCACATTTTGAAATGTTTCATTAATTTTATATCACAGCAATTTACCAATAGATGCATTTAATAATTTATGCCTTTATGTCCTTTACATGTAATTAACATGTATAGTTACATGTAATATTCGTGAAACATGTGTCAAACAAGCTGGTAGATTTTGTATCATCCACACCAAGGAAACAGAAAGAACATAGTGTGAATCATGAAGACTTTGCATGGTGGAAAACATACCATCATTAATATAGATGAAAAAGACTCCTTACAAAAATAATGCATAAACATCTCAGAAAACTTTATCTCATCAACACATTGATGCTTTCCTTTCTTTTAATCCCATTAGATTAAGTGGAGCATCCACCATGTAGTTCTTAATACTGCTATTAGAATTATAATTAGAACATTTAAACAATCCTTTACATTACAACTTGAGCTACTGTACATTAATCAACACCTTTCTGATCGATCAAATTGGAGACTCCAACAGTGCTGACTGAACAGATGACAATAAAATCTAGGCTAAATTTTGGAACTGACAAGATGTGAGATAGTTATTATAGATGGTTATTATAGATGGTTATTATATAGTTATGAGCTATTCATAGTTTTAACAGTTTCATTTAAGTGGCCTTAAGAGAAAAAAAAACTTGCCTAGAAATACACTGTGAATGTTGTCCTGAACAGTTTTTTTCTTAGAAAGGAGTATTTTGGGGTATTTAAAAAAAAAAAAAAAAAAATGGTTATTTGTCTCTGGGACAAGACACTCTCAGATTGTTGTTTCCTTCTAGGCATGCTCTCAAATGGTATACTCCAAAGAAGGAAACAAATTGCAGTCATAATATTAAATACAAATTTAGGTGCATTCATTATATCATATTGTAGATAATATACAGTATGGGTGTGTTTTTACATCCTGCATGTCTGTCTGATATAAGTGGTGGTGTATGGAATTCCCAAACACACAATGAGGCATAAGACTTCTACAGTTTGTCAGCTAAAACTGCACGGTGAGATTTTTTATTTCCAAAATAAAATATAATAATATTGTGAACTGTGGGATGTGGCCATAAGCACACACTGACTACTTCAGATTTTATTTTTAGCCCTGATGTAACACACCTGATTGGGTTAATCAAGGCCTGTTAGTAACATTTAAAGTTACTGTAAGATGTGTGATATACAGTAAAGGATAGGGTGTGAAAGGTGTAGGAATGAGGTAGGGTTCCTCTGTGCTTCATGAACTTTCATCTTAAAAATATCTTTCGTGTACTTTTTAGCTAAATCAGACATGAGGTGATCCTGCAAATGCAAACAAATTCAAACAGCAAACTAAGGACAATTGAGCAAAAATAAAAATACATTTTACAACATTTCAGGTATATAACAGTGCAACTTTAGAAAGCTCTACTAGACTACGGTCAGTACAATTATAGCTGAGAGGAATGAGCTAAAACGATTATGAATTAAAAAAAAATCCGCATGAAAATGGATGCAAGGAAGAAAAAGAAATGCCATGCCACGCGCTGACGTTATAAAAAAGGCTGGATTCTAAACGCCTCTGAGCTTCCTATATCAGTGTACTACATAGAGCATGTCGTAGCAACTTTGTAGTGCACTAGTTTATACAGTAGGGAGGTGTTTGGGACACAGCTCTAAGGTAGTTTGTTTGTTGAATGCCAGTGTTGATTTGGCAGAGAGATAGAGAGAGAGAGACAGAGACAGAGGAGGAGGAGGAGGATTTTTTAAAGATGGACACGATAAAATGTCGGCCTGTTTAGAAACACAAACAATGCGGTGAGTAAATAATGTGATACAGTATGACTTAAGCTAAGTGTTGTTTAAAAAACACCGTTGGAGCCTGAACGCTAGCGCAGACTCGCCTCATTAACACTCTTTGTTTTATTTGCATTTATTATTTCTTTTTATTGTCTCATTTACACATCATAATCAAGTTATGACGTAAGTCTGTTAAAATCAGTCGATGCTATTAAGACGAGGTTTAATCTTAGACATGTTATCTTGCTGTGTAAACACCGGTGTTGGTGAATCTAGCGGTTTTCCAGAGACCGAGCTGTTAAACGGACACAATCCTGTTTTCTGTTTTTTTCCCCTCCTGTATCAGCTGACTGACTAGCCGAAGCTAAGGCTAACTCCATTCATTAAACTGTCTCGGTTATTTCTGAATGTCTAAGCCAATGTTAGTTTGAATATAACCATTAATATATGTGGTGACGATATTCTCTGGGAGATAGAAAAGCCAAAAGAGCTCAGTTATTTGTTAGCTAGCTAACCGGACTAACGCTAGCTTTGGTAAGCTAACACACTACCCCTCAGTAATGGGGTCAGGGTGAACCCTGCTGCTATGGGAATCACATTTAATAAATACTTGTGAGTTTTTTTTTTTTTTTTTTTACTTCTGAGCGTGTTGTGCTGTACTGAGGTAAATAAATAAACAGGACTAAACTGTTGATCTATATTTTTAATATTCTCTTTCATCTAATGTCTACCAATTTCTTAAATGTTTATTCTTATTTAAATAGTTTTTGCTAATTTAATTTTATTTACTTTGTTTCACTTCTCTATTTGAAGTTCTCTATTCACTATTCACTATGTAAAGTGCTTTGGTCAACTTGAAGTTGTTAATAAGTGCTCTATAATGCTCTATAAATAAATGATTAATTGATTTATATCTTTAAAAACAAGAGAAGTTAAAGCATAGACATTTTAGCCATCTTTTGTTCGCTGTTTTTTTGGATTGAGCAGGGTGGGGTGACATCCTTTTTTTTTCAGCACACCTAGGCAATATGATGAACTGAATTTTATTTCATTTTCCCCAACTATATAAACATGACTGAATTTTATTTCATTTTCTCCAACTATATAAACATGACTGAGCCAAAAATAAAAAAAATGGGTCATATCGGCAAAGAAATTGCACAGATACACATGATCATGCGTTTTTCTGATTTGTTTCTATTGTTTCTATGACCAAAAATAATAACTTTATACTCATTTTGAGAGAAAGTTTTTTATTTCAACGTCATTCCCATATTCTGGTAGGGGTAAAATTTACACATTATAAAAGTAATGATAACTCTCATTCTACCTGACATATTTAAAAACCCAAATGCAAAAATTGGCAAAAACCAAAAAGTTAGATGTTTGAAGCTCTCCTTTTAACACACACACACACACACACACACACACACACACACACTGACAAGGTTTCAATATAAGCAGTTTTTTATTGTAATTGATCCATGCTATACTAGATATAACTAAACACAATGTTTTTCCTGTTTTGCAGAGAAAGTGCTGAGGATCAGAGCCTCTTTATCTCCTCATGACCATCATCCTGGCCTCTTTCTCTAAACCACCTGCAGACATCCTGTGACTTTTGAACATGAACACTTGATTGGTGTGACCAGACCAGTGAAAATGAAGGGTGCAGACGGATCTGTTTTGGTTTATTTGGTGTGTGTTCTTAGCTTGGCCTCTGAGGTGTTACTGGCTGATGTAAATGGCACAGAGACAGCAGGAGAATTGGAAGACGGTAAGACGCCCGTGGTGCACTCCGCGGTGAGTCAGATCATCGCCCGTGAGGGGACCTGCGTCCTGATCGACTGCAACGTCACCGGAGAGCCTTTTCCCAGGGTGCAGTGGTTTAACTCTCACGGACACCTTTTGGACACGGAGGCAAGCGGTAAGTAGTTTTTTCAGCTAAACTTTGTAATGCACAAAACCATATACACAAAACTGAATCACTTCCACATCATAAGAAAGTGAAACATGCTGATTGGATCAGTAATTATCATGGCCATAATCTTTTTTGCTTTATGAGTCTCATCACTTCCTTAAGAGATCCTTAATAGTTTGTGTTGAATAAGACCAATTTATATTATTATGTTAAATATAATATACATATATTTTTCTACATGGCTGAAAAATCCTATAATGAGGTGTTTTATTTCTTTCTCACCACAATAATTTGCCAACAGTTATAATATTTTATTTCATTAAAAAAAATAGTAATAGGTAATTAATTGGTAGTTAATGTAATATCAATTAATTTAATATTTTGGAATTATTTAGACATTTTCCTGTTATAACTCACTAGCACATGTCTTTTTTTCTTTTCTTTGAAAAACATTAGTTTAACGCTTAAGTCTCTTGCCGTCAGGCACCATCAGTGTGAAAGTATGTGTGTAGAGTGAGACCAACATGCTCATGCTTGTTCTTAAAGATATAAACAGAGCTATTAAGTTAGAAATAAACAGCCCCTCCCATTTAACCTACACTTTCTTAATGTGAGTGACTCGAAGTAACATTGGTGGAACAAGCAGTGACATTCGTCTTCTGTGATCTGTGTGTGGTGTTTGTTCCTCAAGCCAAACTCTGCTATGTCCAACTTTTGTGCAGTAACTCTGTCTGAACTCGCCTTAGAGAAGTTTCTAAGAGCAAAGTGTGCATTTTTGTGATAGTTGACTGCATGGTATAACTCTCATGTTATCCTGCGCCAGATGTGTAACACTTTGCTGTCTATTTCCTGGTTGTGGAATTTTTCTCATTTCAGCCCTTCATCCCACCATTTATCTCTTGGCTATTTAGTCCTGATTTCACAGGTTTAACACAGTGTAATGCTGTATGTTGTACACTTATTATTCAGACTGCTAAACTTTATTACGTTTGTAAGGCATATATACTCAAAAAAAAAAGAAACGTCCTCTGACTGTTTTTACTTTCAGTTAACTTAATGTGTAAATATTTGTATGAACACTAAAAGAGTCAACACCATAAGACATAAACTAAAAATGTTTCACAATGTGTCCCTGAATGAAGGGAGGCTCAAAATCAAAAGTACCAGTCAGTATCTGGTGTGGCCACCAGCTGCTTGAAGTACTGCAGTGCATCTCCTCCTCATGGACTGCCTATTGCGGACAGTCTGAGCACTGCCCACAGGTGCATGTTAATTAATTGATTATGGTTAATTGAACATGCATGGAAAACATTGTTTAAACCCTTTACAATGAAGATCTGTAAAGTTATTTGGATTTTTACAACATTATTGTTGAAATACACAGCCCTGAAAAAGGGGCGTTTCTTTTTTTGCTGAGTTTTTTTGTTGGGTTTGTTATCCAGCAGTTTAGACGATTTTTGTCTCATCAGGAAAATCTTAAAAGTGCTGCATTTCAGCACAAGTGCATAATGCGTTAATGAAAAGCTACTTGCTGAGACTTTTGTTTTGAGGTCAGGCTAAATGGACTGTACCATCAGTGCTAACACTGCACTGTCTGCTCTGTGCTATAAAAGGAAAGAGTTATAGATTCAGAGCACACTAAACCTCTGAGCAAGCACAACCGTAAGCTCAAGCTGTGCTTATTTTAGATACAGGCTTTTAGGTTAAAAATAAATGAATGAAAAAAGTGGCAGGTTAAATTTGTCCTTATTTTGTGTCTTTGGCTGAATGTGCCATTTTCTGTTTAAAACTGTACATATAGATAATCATCCATTTAATATGAGAGGCAAAGGTTCTAGGGAACATGGTGAATAGAAAGACTTTCTTTATATTATTAAACTTTACTGAGTGGTTAGTACAACACTAAAGTTAAAATAAATAGATAAACAAACTAATAAATACCACCCAAAACCTGCTGAGCCTGATTTTGACTCTTATAAGTGAACAGTAACAGCGACATGTAGTGTTTGATGGTGTAAAGGTGAGAATGGTATCACAAGGTAAAAGCTAAAATGCACTAATTTTAAATAGTTTGTTTTCCAAAACCGTGTTGATATGATTATATATTATATTATATATTATATATAATATGATTATGCATGAATTTTCCCTCACTGAAAGACATTAATCTAAAATCCTACTTGGACTTACAATAATACTGCAGCTGACTAACCACCGTCAGTATTTTCTGTTTTTCCAAAGTTAACCCAAATAACTCAACGTTCCCATGATTATAACCTGATTAGATTTCCTTTGCTCTGATGTAAAAGGCTATTCAAGAGAGGATGAATATTTTTCATATGCGGTTCATAACTTTTTTGATAGAGTTATCATCAGTTATTGATACTTTCATGTTGTTCATGTGGACACAGTTTGCATTTATTTCATTAAAATGTGGTCAGTCATTGCTTGCAAAAAACATTATGCTGTTCAGCATAATTTGAACATTTTAAGCTCCTGTTTGCTGCAGTGTTGTGTGTGTGTGTGTGTGTGTGTGTGTATGTGAGCTGTGATCTCAGTAGTATAAATCTCACTGAGTGTCACTTTAAGAACGCTACAGCTGGCATGAGACATCACACTCACACCATATTTATACTTAATTTTTACAGCCTTCTGCCATACTGCTACAGAAAGATGATAAGCAACATAATCTCTTCGCATGCTTTCCAAAAGAGAGTGCTGGACCTTACATTTTATATTCAGTTTTGATTAAGCTTAATGCTTGACCTTGTTGATTGCTTAAATTTCTTTAAAGCTCAATCACTGAGACGAACTTCTGTTTGAGTAAAAAAATAAATAAATAGACAGTTGAAGATTTGCCGCACTGACTCTTTTACACGTTCTCTGCGATACAGCCTCAAAAATACCACATAGTGGCATGTTGAAGATTTTGGTGCAACTTATAACAACTAGCATGAGTTACAAGCTTACGTAAATTTGCAGTGACCTGACACAATGATTCTCTTATGCCATTTTGTGTTGAATTTAAGTTCTATGAAAATGCTCATAACCTGCACGTAACTGTTGTGTATCTTCCAGCTGATGGCTGTTAACTCCTACTCAAATAAACATTTTAAAAGCTAAATAAAGCTTTGAAAGGCTCAAATATTTTGGACAGTTATGTTGAGTATACACTTTGCTAGCCTTGTGCTCTTTCTCTGACTCTCACAGAGGGAAAATGGTGGATTCTGGAGAATGGAGTCCTCAACATCACCAGCATCACCTTCGCGGACCGCGGCAAATACACATGCATGGCGTCAAACGTTCATGGCGTGGCCAACTGTACAGTCACAGTACGTGTGGTCTTCACAAACGGAGACATGGGCGTGTACTACATGGTGGTATGTCTGGTGACTTTCACCATCATCATGGTGTTGAACGTGACTCGGCTTTGCATGATGAGCAGCCACCTGAAGAAGACAGAGAAGGCCATTAACGAGTTTTTCCGCACAGAGGGAGCAGAAAAGCTCCAGAAGGCATTCGAGATCGCAAAGCGCATCCCAATCATCACGTCGGCTAAAACTCTGGAGCTGGCCAAAGTCACGCAGTTTAAGACCATGGAGTTTGCACGTTACATAGAGGAACTGGCGCGCAGCATCCCTCTCCCGCCACTGATCATGAACTGCCGTACTTTCATGGAGGAGATCTTGGAGGTGGTGGGGGTGGAGGAAATGAGGCACACCTTTGTCCGGCAGGCACCCGAAGGACAAGAAGGCACTTCCCGTAACGTTTTCACCATACTGCAAATAAGAGACCGAGCAAGAGACCGAGAGAGGAGCGGATCTCCTACAGCAGATTCAGATGACGCTTCGCTACACGAGCAGCCTCAACACATCGCCATTCAGGTCTCGGTCCACCCACCACTCAGTGATGCAGGGTGCAGTGTCGAGGCTCCACCCACCACAGAGATGGATGCCTGTACTACTGCTTCGGATCAGGTGAGTGTGGAGGCGGAGCCTGAGGGACAAGAGGTTAAGGTGGAGATGGAGCCGGAGACAGAGGGAGAAGAAGAAACATCTCAGAGAAGCCAAGTCATCTACGAAAGCCACGTGTAAGATCCCCTAGTTACAGAATGATTCTCTTGCTATGCATTTCATTAATAATAATAATAAAAAACATCAAGAACAAACAATCAGAATAAAACACACAAATTGTTAAAGGTTCATTATTGATCGTTTTGAGAGACTTTTTCATGTTTTGTTTTTCCATGACAATTCATGTTGAGTGTATTTTGGGAGAATGAATCACCACAATCATGTACTGGGGTTTATATTTATTACTCTTGCAGAAACTAGGGCTAATCTTGTACAGAGTCAGATCGATCTACAGGGCTGTTCTTGGATCTACATGTAGATTATGTAGTGATGTATCTAAGGATTTCTAGTGTAGAGTATTCATCGAGACTCAGTACAAGTCAGTTTTTGGTTTACCGCATAAGAAATACATGTTCAGGTCTAAATGTTATTCACTGGTCAGGACACTGATGAAAATGTTCTCTTTCTATATTTATGGAGAAATATTTGCTCTATACGTTGAACCACCACTGTAGTTCTTGTATTATAAAATACTTATTAGTGGTTTTGCTTTACTAATTAATATGTTTTTTTTCCTTTATTTTAAATACTCTCGTTTTCATTTTAATGAAAAGAAATTCTTAATTTTTGGAATTTCAAATCTATTAATTATTACTTTTTTTTTGTAAATCATTAAGAAACATGCTGATGCTTCTATAGTGCATGAAAACACCAAATTTTGCAATGAAAAAAAGAGTTTTTAGTAACTTTCAACATGGCCTCAAGCATTTCAATCGTCACTCTGCTCATGTGAAGAAAACTAGGAGAGCGACAAGAGGGCATTGTAAATTTCTCCCCTCATCCGGTGCTCTTTAAAGTGTTTTTCTTATATTTTTTCCTCTCTCCTCCCTTTTTTCTCTAAGGAAATAAAAAGCTCCTGGTATAAAACCATCAGGTCTGAGTTTGTGTTCTTGCCTTTGGTGCTGTTTTAATTACAGTTTACAAAATGATTTTAATTAGAGCCTCCTAAGTCGGGTGTACACGATGCGTGACCATCACCCCACAGGTGCTTGTTGAACACTCCGTTCCAGATGTAGTCCTCCCATTTACGGTTATAATAACCTACATTCTGCTAAAAAAGGCTTTTCACTAGCTATTGGAGCATTGCTGTGGGAGTGTGTGCTCATTCAGCTCTTTTAATGGACATTATGGGGGATATAACACATGGAATACAATTTGAAAGAAGTCACATGGCCTTTTTCCTGGTGATTGTAGGGTTAAAAGCCCAGTGACATACAGTATGTAACAGCTATATTTTTTTAAATTTTATATTAATGTATTTAAGAAATGTACAGTCTGTGTTCCAGTTCAGTGGGGTTGTGGTGAATGAAGTGATTTAATTCCAATCTTAACACACCATGTCTTCATGGAGCTGGGTTTGTGCTATTATCATACTTTGCCTGGAAGTGGTTTTAATGTAATGGTTAATAATTATTAAATGTAAATAAAAATACATCAGTACAGATGCTATGGACTCTTATTTTGCAATACTACACACTCACAGAGAGAGAGAGAGAGAGAGAGAGAGACCTCTACAGGCGAGATGTCATATCTGCAATATGAACCCCAAACAAAGTGTGCGTTCCAAACGGCCTGAAGTACCCTGGCAAGTGTACTTCATAGGCTGTTTAGCCATGTTAAGTGTGATTACAAACCGTAAAGTGTGGAAATGTTCGGTTTAAAGGGAACTGCGATCAGTGTAGTGAACAACAGGTCTTCACTTCACCGGAACCGGAAAAGGGAATAAAAAAATTCCCATGTCATTGCGTCTCGCTGGCGTTTAAAAAAAAAATGGACTTCGAAAAATGATTTATATATTTATTATCATTATTATCGAGGATGACATCATTAAAAGGACACAATAATTTACATTTAAAAAATCCTTAGTATTATATAGGCTAGTAATTTAAAAAAAAAAAAATCTCTTGAAACATTTAAAAACAATTATTAATTAATAAATGACAATTATTTACAGGTTATACACGTTTCAATAGATATATATTAAATATTCAAATATTTTTTCAATAAATATTCAGTATTAAATGTGCGTAGAGTGCAATGGCCACAGCAGCAACGACCGGTAGCCGAGGTGCTTATGTTACCATGGTAACGCCTGGAGGAAGTGACGTCTGCGCTGGTGATTTCGCAGTGTGTGTTCCAAATGGTGGAGTTTTGTCAAGCTTCACCGACATTCCCTGCAAACAAAGTAGGGAGTAGGGAGCACCCTGTGAAGTGCACTTCGGAATGGAACTCAGCGGTTTGGAGCCACAGGTAAGTGGGGCAGCTGTAAGAGTGTTAATGTACTTAAAATAATATCAGTGTTTATAGTTATACTGCACAATATGTTGGAATATTAGGATAGTAATATTTTTGTTTCAACAATCCCTATAGTGCTTTAATCATACCATCAGAACCACCAAAAAATCTTTTCCCCTGTTTACTCCTGCCCCTGTTCCTGGTTAATGATCAAACAATTTCCTGTAAAATGTCATTATATGAAACATATTTCCCCTACTTGGTCTAGAGATTTAATTATACATGTGGCTTTGAGGAGATCCCTTATCTCTTTATTTATGCAGAGTCACAAGTAAAAAGGTTATAGTGTGACTTTTTGTAAGAATGTCAGACATAGCTTGTGAATGCTAAAATAATTCAATTATGAAACTCCATTACATTCTGCTCTCTGTTAATAATAAGAATACAGAGTTTTCTACAGTTACTAGCCTGGCATATTAATAAAACAATAACAGAAAAGAAAAACAATAACCAAAAGGAGTTCGATAAAAATTTTTTTTTAAAAACACTACAATGAAAGCTAAGTGATTTGTCCTAAAGAAAAAAGTTTGCATATTGGAGCCATTTTATTACTTCACCTGATTGAAATTGGGGCTCATGAGGTCACAGTGCACAAGGTTCATCTCTGTAAATAGGTTTGGCTTCGTTTTTGATGGCATTTAACTCCTCAGCTTGGAGACAAGAATAAAAGTGCACAGAGATGAGGGAGACATTTTATATTTGTGGAGCGACAGCATTTTTTTATTCTGGTTAAATGTAAGACAGGTGATGGTCAGTGACTCACCTGATGTCTGATTAATTTATCAGCCAATGTCAAATTATAAAAATAGAAACCCTGCTCTACTTTTGTGTGTGTGTGTGTGTGTGTGTGTGTGTGTGTGTGTGCACATTTCTTTTTTTAATTTGCATTAGAGGTGGTTCCTTGTTTCCGGGGACCTAAAAGAAAATAGCAGCAGCATCAGTGTAGAAACAGATCACACTAGGGGAGACCATGCAGCTGCACCATGTGGATATGAAGCATCTCATGGAGGTCAGTAAGACTCTGGTCAGAAAGGCATGTATGACTTATATGAGTCATCTCCTAAAAAAAAAATAAAAATAAAAACCTTCTTCAGAGAAGACAAAAGGGGACTTTTATGCTTGGACTGTGATAAAATCCTTTATGATAAGTACTTTTCTGAAATATCAGAAATGCGGTTGGGTGCCAATCTATCGTACGGCAGAAGCATGCATAAGTGCGCACACACAAGTTTAAGTACACACACGCTACAGGAAATTTGAAAACACTGTTTAGCCCAATTCCACATGTTTTTGGACTGTGGGAAGAAACCGGAGGACCCAAAAGAAATCCATCAAGCATGGGAACAAAAGATTACATATTGTTAACCACTACATCACCATGCCATCATGATATAGTTTATAAACTTTTTTTTTTTTTGGCAAAACATTTTGAAATATGAAAAACAATAAAACACATGGTATATGGCTGTTCTGATCTAAACATATTTGGAATGACAAACTAGCTTTAATTTACTATACAACAGAAGGTTCACTATGGTCCTTGTACAAGAATAATCCATTTCATACACAGATTTCGTTTCCTCTTCACATGTGCCCAAGCACCTGCATTATGAAAATGACTGTACTCAGCCTATAATCTAAACACCTTTTGTTCCTCAGCAGCTGAACAACACTACTCCTGGTCTCTGTAATTTCTCTAGTTCTGTAAATAAAAAGGATTAAATGAAGAAAAAAATACATGGATCACCAACACGCAGCCAGCCAGCACAAGGAGGAGTTTGTAGCAACCTATTCAGCAGAAAGCTCCACTTCTTATTCCATGACTTGGGATGAAACCCTGATGGACTCCAGGCTGAGGTTATATTCAACCTGAATCATATTTAGGGCCCACTGACATTAACCTTATTTACTCGTAGTGTGTGAGGGGCCCTCTTGTTCTTCTGAGGAGTTTTTTCCCCCCAAGCATCCAGGGCTTTTTAAGGTTCTTAACATGCTTCAAAATTCATGAAAATCAACACGCGTGATTCATTTTGATCTCTTTCTTGGGGATTTATATGATTGCACCAAACGAGGCGCACATGTGATCCAAACTGCAAAAGGATTTTTGACATCTCAGCTGTGGTGATGACTTAAACTTCCTGAGTGACATCATAGTGTGATGCTTTTTATTCTTGTATAAAATTCCCCTGGTTCTAAAACGGTGTCATTATGGTATTGGTATTTCCCTTTAAATGCATGTGGCCACTGTGTTTCTGGTGTGCCCAGGGTTGCGATAGCACAGGTGCTTGGGCCCACTCATTGTTGCTTGCAACTATGTTTAAATATTACCCTTACAACAGTGTTCTGTTACATGTGCACTCACCTTCAAGGTCCTGTATGAGTAACAAACTGCAATAAACATGCATGACATTTAGCACCAGCGAAACAAGTCATTTTAAACAATTTAATCTTACACCACCTTTTAAATGTACAATCAAACCATCAATCATATGTAATATGTATTTACAAATCTAGTGATAATATAAATTAAAAATAATGAGAGAAACTTTGTGGGGACAAAGTGAGTTTTGCATTTTTTTTCCTTCATAACCTGACAAACAGAACACAGATGAGATCTGAGACTAACCGCCGGAAAAGAGGATGAGGACAAGAGAAGGACATCAGTCATTTTAAAAGATGCAACTTTTTTTTTTTTTTAAACCCAGAGTATGGAGAAAAATGTAATGTTTAAAATGGTATTTTTTGTTAAACAAACTAATAAAACCACACATACACACAGCAGCACTGAGGGGAAAGAAAGGATGAATTTGACTGTGATAAGGTCAATAGAAATCTGACCGTTCACTTGACAATTTTTTTTTTTTTTGCCAGAACCAGAATGATCATGGAGTTTCAAATCTACATATACACTTTATGATAAAAATAATAAAGCATAGTAAAGTGTGCAGTTATAGACAATCAGTGTCAATGGTATGCTGTGACATCATAGTGTTAAGATCCATAAATTACAGTTGTTTTTTTTCCTTTTTACCCATCTTCAATGATTAACAGCAGGTGGGGCTGTGATTATTCCTGTGATTAATTACACAATGGGTATCATCAGTTACTTTACTAAGCAACTAGACCACAAAATTAAACATCTTAGTACACAATGTTGCATTTTTCCTCATTGTTGGTATTTTTATGGTTATTGTGCCATTTACTGTTTTGCTGGGAAAAAATATTCAGAAACTTGATACATATGTTGTGACGCCATGACATTAAATCAGGCATTAAATTGCATTTTAGGTGAATTGGATTATGTATGTTGTCAGATTTGACATGTCCGATTGCTGAGACATGGCCAGTGCATGATCATGAGGAGGAGATATTTGTAGAATATCTACATAATGATTATATTCTATGGCGTGAAAGGAAAGAGGGAACCCTCAGCCTCACGTAGACACCAGGATTGCCCTGCTACCCTGAAAAACACCTTCTCTAGCAGTGTGGTTTTAAAGCACTTTTTTAAAATCACAATTGGAGAAAACCAGCTTAAATAAAGTGCTTTAAAACCATAATTAGGACTAAACCTTTCTCAACTGTGTTGAATGATCAGGAACGTACATTATTTGTCAATAAGTATTTGCTGAAATTGATCACTGACACATTTTAACCATCTATTGGCCATAGCGCAAAACTAATCTAACTCATTAAAACTAAAACAAGGCGCAAAACTAATGACCTAACCTCACTCGATCTGACGCATCACATATGTGGTGGTTCGAGAAAACCTGCCAGACAGCCAAAATAGAACATACATATAGTTTTAGCCAAAACTGGTTCTTTCATATATTCACACATTGAATGTAAGAAACAGTGGTAAATGTATTCTCCCATATACTGTACCATTCACATTTACACCTCCCCAATCTGTCTTCTTGTCAGGTTGTGCTTTGATCTTGACGCTGGAATGTTTTCTCAGGCCACCGCACAATTCTAGGCTTAGCCAATCTTATTATGATCCAATTAAAATTAAAAACCGGGCTGTGTTTTTATTCAGTTAAAAGGAGGTTCATTTTTCAATCTTGCAAAATAATAAGAAGAGAAGGCATGCGATGAGATGAGTCATTAATATGTGCTCCAGTTACACACACACACACACCTGCCTGAAAGCGACTGATCAAACTTGTACAGTGAGGCAAAAAGTGCAGCATCTTTAAAGAAGTCACATTTCCTGCTAAAAACGGAGAAGACATACTTGGTACAATAAACAATTAATAATACATCAAGAGTTTGTAGCAATAAATGTCCTGAAGAAAAAAAAATCCCAAACAAATAGAGAAGTACTGTACCAGAAAACATGTCAGGAAAATGGAACTGGCCACATGCTTGTGTTTCCCCGACAATCTGTAGTGCTGAGAATTAAAGAAGTCAAGAAAAACTAAAGAAAATCACTTTAGGCAGCTTTGCACATGGTGGTGTCAAACCTCCTTTTGTACATTTGATAAATACTTGATGGGTCATGGGAACATCACACACCTCAGTTTTGTCTTGCCTCAGATGGAACAAATCAAAGACAAAGAGTGACATCACTGGAATGTAAGGAAACTTTTCATCTTCTCTCTCATCACATTTAAACACGTACTCACTTACACACACACACACACGCACACTTACTCGCTCTTGCTCATGTGTTACAGGTAAACAACGTTTGCGGAGTCTTTAGCGGGATCGCGGCAGGGCGGTTCAGGTGGCAGGAGTCACAGCGGTAACTTGATTCAATCGTCAAGGTCCCTCCTCGCACTCGTGCGGCTCATCATGACCTTTCACCCCACTGAGGTCGAAACAAGGTGAGACCGAGCGAAGGTGCCTGAGCTGGATCAGTGCATGCTCATGTGTGAGTACAGTAGCATTAATGCTTTTTCATCAGTGGATGAAGCTCATAATTTTTCAAGCCTTTTTCACGGAACTACTACTTTTTCTTCTTCTGCGTGAAGGCCTGCAGGGAGACCTGGAAGATTCCACCAGTGCAGTCGGTCCCCAGTTAGGAGCCATGCGGGACGAGGGTTTTGGGGGCGGTGTGTGGGGGTGGGGTCACAAAGGGGTCAGTGGGACATATCGTCCAGTAATCGGACCTCCTCTTCACTCTCCTCATCCTGCCGTCTGGTGTAAGAGGGCACTAGTTGAACATTATGGACTCGGGATCTTGGTTTGCCATCTGGGCCATGTGACGGAGGATATCTTTTTTTGTGATGATTCCAAGGAGGCGCCTGTGTAGAAGGAGAGAGAAGGAAAAGAGAGGAAAAACGAACATCAGAAACGAAGCGCAGATTAGAATAATCAAGTCTGGAACTATATAGTGTGGGTCTTTTTGTTAGCAGGGAGATTCAACAAAGCAAAATAATACTACGTATTAGGAAATTTCGCATCTCAATCAGCCAATTACAGAGATGATGTAGAATAGTGCCAACAAAAAGAAGCCACACACAGGCAGAGAGGAAGGGATAGAAGTGATGATCAGTGACCTGCAGCACCTAGAGAGAACAAGAGAGGGGAAATGAAACACGAGAGACGGAGTGCACAGTGAACACACCACCACTCTTCTGTGATTTCAGCCTCAGGAAACTGATGTAAAAACACACACACACAAACAAACACCACCTGTCAGCATCTTCATCTGAATTCAAAAGCACATATGAATCCGTTAGTGATGTCTGGGTTCAAATGCAATTAAAAACACAATCAAATATTTGAGATCTCATTATTAGGGAAATAAAATGTGCTCTTGAATTGCATCATGAAACAGGCTTGAGCTCCACAGCTGTCCATGTGGAGGTGTAACAGGAAAGAGAGGGAGAAACGAAAAGCGCTGTGAGTAACAGAATCACATCTGAACAGTCTGAATACAGAGTGACTCCCGTTTATTCCAACACAGATGGGCCTCATTTACTAAAACCATGTTCAGCTGGGAAAAGTTCTGCTTAGAAAACCAGTGACGGTAAAATGCTGCAGCACACACAGCTTCCACATTTCTTCTACATTGATGGTGTCCAAGCACTAGTGAAATGCTGGGATTAACTGTGTTCTGCACGATCAAAAGTCCCAGTTTGACTTGAATAGCTCTCATGTTATATTGGCATTAACATACACACTCAGTGATCAAACTATTCATTTTTGCAGGCTCCCGTTGTTTGGTTATTTTCTATATTGTGTCCTGATTAGTTAAGGAATATAAAAGACTTTTGTCATCAATTTTTTTTAGCCGCTTACTGTGATAAAAGCAGGAGCTTCTCTCAGATGTAAAACACATGCAGGCGACTAAAAGAAAAACACCCTCAACAGTCTCAGTAAATCTGGCCCACAGTGCACACTGCTGCAGCGCACTTTAAACCGGGATCACTCTGTAAAGCAGACAGGAAGCAGCTAGCTCTGCATGAGAGACTGAACTAAGAAGGATTAGAAGACACTGAGCAGGAGGAGCATGAATACGATTGTGAAATGTTGGTGAATGGGCACAGACGATCGAAGGAGGTGGAGTGGAGGGACTGGAGTGTACTGAGTGGAGAGAGTGTTGAGGTTTGAGGATGTGTGCTGCTTACAGTAACTTCTATACAGCCATGAACAAACCACCACACACGAAAATCACTCTGCTACACACTGCCGCTAATACTGAGAAGTACTAATACTAATAATGTAAAGAAATAAATGGAAAATAGGCAGGCAGAGGAGAAATGCTCAGCTACACAGCCTGTTACTCGCCAATCTTTTATGAGGCGGTGCTATGAGTGGGATCACACTTCATCAATCTGTCGCCCAGTGGAGGCTGATGCCGACCCCAGGGGAGGAATTTAGAAAATAAAGAAAAACAAACAACATATTTAGGAGGAGGTTAAAATCAATCAGACCGAGATACAGTACTGTGCAAAATCGGGAGCCACCGATCATTTCATATTTCGCTTCCAAAGAGCCAGACTTTCTTGTATATTTAATGAGGTCTCGAGGAAGAGTTCTCCAGGCTTCCTCAAGTCCCTGTACCTGACCGGTTTCAAAGAATGTTTTTGTTTTTTAAACCACACAGTGATCTAAAAATTATTCAAGCATACAACATCTACCTTAGGGCATGAACCAGTGAGAAACAGATGCAGATGATGACGGATGATCAGGCCAGTGATCAGTATACTGCTGAGTGGTTGGAACAGACGAGAGGGGAAATGAGGTCGCTGCTGAGGTTATTACATAAACAAGCAATTTTTAAACTGCAGCTTTAGGCACTTTGCAGCCTGTTGCAGTAAATAATGTGTTCCCATTTCTTTAATCTACATTATTTCATGTAATTTAATATGGAGAATTGAGGGGTGGCTCAAGACTTTTGCACAGCACTGTATGAGGTGTGTGTGCTTTAAAACTACACATGAACAGTGTACAACCGTGGGCTCTAATGCGAGTGGGCAATACAGTCAAATCTATCATAGTCCCAAAGCTTAATATCTCAGCATATACATTTTATGAAAATATCATCTCAGAAGAAGAAAAAGGTGGCTTTTATCAATCCTGTGTGTGGTTTCTAACTGATGATTAGATTAAGTCCCTTCAAGCATTCATCAAATCAGTTTAGCATGAAATCCTGAAGGCATTTTTGTCAGAGATTAGTCTCTGAAAGTTGTTGCCATTTTCCTCTTGATCTTGATAACTGTTTATCGTTTTTTTTCATCTTGATAACTTGTTTATTGTTAAAAAATCTATACATATGAGATCCTGCTCCTAGTGTATTTTTTTTAATTATAAGAAATAAAACAAAGGGTGAGATTATATGAAAATAATAAACGACAGAATATCATACTGTCAACATCCAACTTCTCTAACACTGTTTTGTTGCGCTTGTACCACAGTATTCTAATCATATAATTCATATATACATTTTATTTTTTAACAAAAACTTTATTGTTAGTGTTAAATATGTAGTTACTGTCTTACCTTGTGTTACCAGTGCTGACTACAAACAGGTCTTCAATAAGTATTAAACTGTCGTCTCCATTCTGTACATTTTATTCTTAACTAACGATACACTGTTATTTAATTTATTGTTAGGTGTACATTAATTTGCATATCTGCCATACAAGTGCCTGTGAATTAGCTATTACTATTAAAAAAAGATTAAATATCAGCACGTTACATTAACTATATTATTATTACCACCACATCATGCAATTTGAGATGCCCGTATGATTGAGAGAAGCTCACCTTTTTTTTTTTTTTGTAGGGACACCTTCACGTGTGCCATTTTTGAACAAATAAGTTGTTGTTTGTTTTGCTGCGCTGAGATTAAAACCCTGAACTACCCACCACTAGCTGTACTCTGCTGCTCTGGTCAGGTATTACAGACTAATCACTGTAGCAGTAATAATCCTACATAAAGGACCTCTACAGGGTTAAACTAGTGACACTTTATAAACAGGTGTTTTGTAAATGTATTTTCAATTAACTCATAGTTCCCCAAAATTATCAGATATGTTCCTGCTAAACCACAACAGGACCTATTAATCGCTGTGACCTTGTGTAATACTTGTAAGTGTAATGTTTTTTTTTTTTTTTTCTGGGAAAGTGTCTATAAAGAGGAAAAGGAGCTACTTTCCCAGGGAACTGCTCACTACTTTGCCTTTTCTGTTTTGCCCACTCAAGTTTCATGCATCCCTCCTAAGAGGCGGGGCCTAAAGCTCGAGTGGGCGTGATATGGGAGGGGCTAATCACCAGGGGCTCCGTGTGCTGCTTGAGCTCCTCCAGATGCTCTAAAATATTCTTCTTAGTGATGATGCCCAATACAATCCTGCAACACACACCGTGGCGACCGTCACTTAGCAAAACACTCACACAGGGACAAACTCAAACAGACAAACAAAATATAACACACTAGAACCAAAAGAAACTAAAACACAGAACAGCAAATAATCAAACAACTTAAGATTAGCAAACAAATAAATGCAAACAGATATAAACCTTTAAATTATTGAACAAAAGAAGGGTTTTAAAAAGAAAACTTGCATGCTCGATGAGATCTGATCTAATGTTTTTAAAGTGTACCTTAGCTTTTCCATGAGCTTGCATGATCGCTTATACTTGATTTGGACACAAGGAAGCGCTTTATTGAACAGGGCAGCTGAGTTGTATCAAGAGAATGAAAAGCTATTGCGAATTTCTGTATGGCCTTCTGCATTTCTCCTTCAAACCACACCGCATTGCACACACAAAGGTCCTGCTTTAACTGCCCCTTAAAACAGTGAAGGAGGAGGAAGTCACATGACTGAATTTGTGCCATGGAGAGGGACATGTGCATGTGGTCGTGTGTGCATGCGTTATATATATATATATATATATATATATATATATATATATATATATATATATATATATATATACTGTGGTTTCAAAAGCCAGGCAGGAATCAGGTTTGCCCAAGGGCAGAGCTGAACCCATCAGCAGAGGTGTGTGTGTGTGTGTGTCTGCAGATTCTAGATATATCAGTTAGTAGCTACAAAAAGGGGAAATGCAAAATGTATTACGAGCTGCTGGACTTGATCTAAATCTGCAAGTGAGTGTTATTACCTGTGGAGTCTCCAGTAGTTTCTCTTGCACCATGCACATTTGCCTCATTGTACCAACAAGTCCTTCAACCAAACCTGAGCCAGGTTGCTGAGTCAAGTTTGGAAATGCTTGGTTGGTAAAACTCTAGTAGATTATTACCATGTAAAATGTCCAGTACCTCCCCTGTCATTTGGTGCTTAAAGCCCATTTGATAAGTTTTAAATTGACAGTTTATTGAAATCACCTAAAACAGGACAAATTATGAGCATCGATCTGTGTCATTTAGCAAGACTTGTTATTGTCCGATGTGTCCGATGCTTATTAAGCAACAGTATTTGCTTCCACTGGTTTGAGCAACAGAACATTACATAATCACACATGTGGGCGTTTGCTACTTAATGAGATAAAAATAACAACGAAGCCTTAAAGCAGGCAGCCCGATCATTTTTCTCTAGTGTACAGAGAAAACTTTCAAGAAATTCGATCAGGGGATTATAAAGAAAAATAAAGTTAGTTTTTACTCTTGCAACTGTGTTCTGTTCTTCTGCGCGATCCAAATCCGAGGTTGACATAAATAGCCCTGACATTTCCCCCCTTAACACCAGCCCTTCATTATTAGGAAAAGAGCTATAAGATTATAAGTAATGTGTGATATTTTATAGCATTAATCACAATCTGAAGCCTACTGATGTTTAAAAGGACATTAAGTACCTTAAAGTATCTGGGGTCCATTCTTCGTACGTCGCTTGACACATCCGAGATGAAGTGACACATCTAAGATGAGATCATCGTGCTAATTACGATCTGTCTAAGTTGGTTCTTCGAGCACACCTGTTGTTGATGATTAGTGTAGCTGGATTGAGTTGTCTAGGATTATTGCGCGTTCAGGCGTTGGTTTAAAAGGTGATGTGCATCAACAGTAGAAACACTGATTACAAGCCCTCCGATTGCTTGACGAAATGCTCTGAAATGCCCCCCTGCCATGGTTTGCGACGTACGAAGAACAGACCTCTGTTCTGTTGCTCATGTTGTTTCTACATTTGTATGGTTTTATTATTTCAAATGTCTTCCAATCATCTGTGGAATTTCATTATAACTACTGACCACTGATCTCTGTAGTAGTAGTGGATGTCTAGTAGTTATAAAGTAAAATGTCTCGTTGCTACTGGACATCTAAATGAAATGGGTATCTGAAAACCCACAGCTCTATATGTCCTGATAAAACAGCATGAGATCATAAGCTGAACATCATCACAGACGTTAAGGGGTCGAACTCAATTACTTAGGCTGTATTACTGTATTAGCCTTCGTTAAGCATTCCAGCAATTTGGAGCTAATCTATTACCAGCCAAGCTGTGGGACTTGTTTGCATTGCCCGCACACTATACACTGTGTGTGTGTGTGTGTGTGTGTGTTACGTTACACCCTGGTTCTTTATCATGGCTCACCCATTGTGTGTGACGAGGCACTGGCGCAGACCAAGTTTGCGGAAAATGTCCACGACAATCTCCATGGGCGTGTGGTCTGTGACTGTGAAAGGACTCATGTCCAGGATGCTGCGCAGCTTCAGAGGACGCGGGCTGTCGGCAGGAAGCGTCGGGGCATGCTGTGTGAAATAAACCCGCGAATTTAGCACGATGCCTTCCTGCTTCCTCCGAGCATTCTCTGCGGGAAAGAAAAATAATAAATAATCAACCTTATGTATACACCACTACAATCATACTTTAAATCCTTTCTCTCAGCACTCTCCAGATTTTGAAATCCTAAACAGGTGCGGAAACATGGAAGAAAACAAAAATATAAATGTAAAAACTTTCTGATCATTCTGCTACCTTTAATGATTTGTCTTGTCTATAGTTGAAGTGTAGCGTACCTAAAGTGACGATCCCGTGTGTGTACTGTATCTACTTACTAGTGATGTGATGTGTCTCCCTCATACCTATAGCTATCGTGATGTCCCTGCGCAGGGCGAACCCCACTAGTCTCTGGGACTCTTTGGAGACGATGACCGGGAAGCCATTGTAGCTTGTATCGTTGATAACGGCCTGCAGTTCTCCTAACGTCAGGTCGTCCTGAGTTAGCACTGCTAACGGTGGCTCGTTTCGTCGTGGCCGCATCACCTCGCGCGCCGTTGTGGTGTGTGTGAACTCCTCTTTCGCATCTAAGAACGGGTAGCCGTTGAGGCGGATGTGGGCCTCGTAGATGCCTTCACGCCCAAACGCATCTCCCACCCACTTACTGGTCATCACTGCAGCCATGAGGGGCACGATGTACTCCAACCCGCCAGTTAGCTCAAACACAATGACCACCAGAGACACCGTCATCCGTGTCACACCACCTGAAACGTCACACAGCATGAAAACATCAACATGACCATGCCTTACCAGATACATACAAGTTCTTCTTCATAACACAAGTGTTCTTCATAAATCTATCTGGTCTGCTGTAATAAAATTTTATTGTAAACTTCAGATGAGTTTTTTTTTTTTTTTACATTTTGTTCTGGAAATTGGCTATATCTTACATTTCTTCCACTACACACTTCACTCAGTGTTCAAGGAGAAATGAAGTTCGTGTCCAAGTGGCTTCCTATTTTGGAATACTTCGAATTTTCTTAAAAAAATCGTAAAAAATGGAATATCATGGAAAAAGTAATTTTTTTTTTTTGCAATTTTATTTATAATTAAACTTAACGTACATTCTAGATTCATTGTATGTAAAGTGAAACATATTTCAAGCCTTTTTTTATTTTGGCTTAATGCTCATGAAAATCAAAAATCCAGTATGTAAAATATTAGATGATGTCCTAAACTCAATTGAAAAGAGATTTGCGATAGAAAAACTAATTTAATTTTTGCACTTAATTTATACTTGGTTAAGGATTCTGAAGACGAGTTGGAACAATCGTCCAGTTTTATTTCTCCTTTGCCCCCATAAGACAGTTCTGATGTTGCCTCTGGTTCAAAAGTGGCTTGATGAAAGAAAGCAATAGTTGTAGCTTATTTCCTGAAGACACCTGTACTGTACATGGTGGCTCTTGATGGACTGACTCCAGCCTCACTCGACACTTAGTTAAGCTTTCCCATATTCTTGAATTGGCTTTGCTTGACAATCCTCTTAAGGCTGCAGTCATCCCTGTTGCTTACGCAACTTCTACTACCACACTTTTCCCTTCCAGTCAACTTTCTATTGATATCCTTAGTTAAAAAAAATCATACAAATTTGCTTGGTTGCAATTTTTGGGACTTGTCTTTTATTAAACACAATTTCATAATTTAAACATCATTCCTTTGTAACAGTTTTTGAGTCAATGAACACAAATCTGTCTCTAAACAGATTATTTTGCCAGCACTAGTCACCAGTACCATGTGATATGTGTGAAAGTATGTCAGACTATAAGTTTGGTGTTTATTTGCATAATTAACACTACAGCAGCTGATCTGAGCTATAATTTAAGGCCAGCTGGGGAGCTAAAAAAATTATAATTTTTACACACGCACACACTCTTACCTAAGCAAGCTGCAGCTCCTACCATGGCATAGAGACCTGGAGTAATGCAATCTGCCCCCACCTCACACCACTCCTTAAACACGAACCAGTCGTGGTGGTAGTAAGCGAGTTGCTCAACAGCGATGCCCACAATACGACCCGCTATTGCCCCGATTGCCATGCTGGGAATGAACAAACCAGAGGGAACCTGTCACAGGAAAAAAACAAACAAAACACATGCTCTTTTATGCAACCAGATTTATGAAATTGGAATAAAATAATGTCAATTACTGCAATGCATGTTAGACAAATGTGCACAGGAGTAATAAGCATAATACATAAGCAGTAATAAAACATACATTATAACAAATACAGTGTTATAATGCAAAAGTCTTTCCAAGAGGAAATGCAGCATTTCTACCAACCTTTAAGCCAAAGGTAAAGATGGTCATGATGATCTTGAAGATGAGCGCCAAGCTGAGCTGCCACATGGCAGAGTAAACCCCGGGAGTAGTGGTTGTCTCCGCGCCCTCTGGATCTGCCTGGCTCCCATTCATCTGGCTACGATACTGGCACAGCTGTGATGACGCTAGCGGCCCGCAGTCCGTAAACAGCTCCTTAATCAGCTGACTTGTATTCTGCCGTGTGTACGGGTTGGGAAAAGCCACGATGGCTGTGATGACTGCGACTGTGATCACCTCCAGGACCGGGTACTTACCTGTAAAATATACAGAAATAGACGATATCACAAATGGTCCACTGTAAAACATAGCAAGGAACAGACTCTGGTATGTCGTGTGCCAGACACCACAACACACCCGAGGTCCCCGTTCTTTGAGCAGTTAAATAGCAATTAAAAATAGTCACTATATAGTGCTGTGATTATTTTAATTTGTTTATTTATTTGTTACACAACAATTCAGATCATCGAGTTTAAATATCACTTGGTTATTATTAAAAATAACCAAGGTGTATACAGTACAAAATGCCATTTTTTAATTTAATTTATGGGGGAAAAAAGGGGGAAAAAAAAGCTGTCTGTGTGAAAAAGTAATTGCTCCTGAACCAAATAACTGGTTGTGCCACCCTTGGGAGCAGCAATTGCAATGAAGCACATGCAACTGGCAATGAGTCTTTCACATCACTGTGGAGGAATTCTGGCCCACTTTTCTTTAGGGTTGGGCACCGGTACCTATTTAACCGAAACAGAATGCGAATTTCGGTGCCTCATTTTGGTGCCACTTAAATGGCTGAACTGTCAATAAATATTGGTTCTCTGGGGCTATAATGACGCAGTTGTAATAAGCATCAGATTCATCAACACACATGATTGTTAGTAAAAATTTAAATACTGCATTGATAGGGCGTCAGTAAAGATCGAAAAAATAATTTATTTCCTTAATTTGATAATACAAATCCAAAACATCGTTGCAGTAATGTTACTGTCCATTTTATTTTTGTAGATTAAAAGTTTATTATATTAGATTAAACAATTAAAAGCATGAATTATCAGGAAATGAGAGACCATTAGATGCCTAAAACTAAACAGTTAAAAGTGTGGCTATATTTCACAAGAAAGGATTCCGACACCGCGACGTGCAGAAAATGTTTTTTACAGCGGTTGTGTGTAAAGGGGGAAACGCGTCAAATCTAATCAAACACTTGAGGGCACAAGGAATAAAGTTAAAAGCAGAGGGATGAACCGTGTTTGACAGCTTGCGGACAACAGCTGGCACTTTCGGTGTGGATGAGCCCAGCCCCAGTCATACCAACCGTAGCAGAAAGGAGTCCACCGATCATGATGACGACAGCAGCCTTTCCGCAGGTTAGTTGTAGGCTAATGTAGTATTAATTACAAAATGCAAATCTTGCATTCAAGGTAGCAAATGGTCTAACGATTTGTTAAATACATATTTACACTGTTTATAATTACGGCTTTCCAGCTAGTACTACAACAGTGACACAAGGTGGCTTATGTTTTTATATTTTTTTTTATTTACTTATATATTCATATATACTTTAAACTTAAACTTAATATATTGTTACATTTTAAGCATAAAATTTTTTGTTCAATAAAAATTTATTTTTAAGTCATCTATCATCATTTTGTGGCTTTTGTAAAGTATCGGGTCAGGCATCGTTTTGGCACCGGTACCATTTTAAAAGTATTGATTTGGCACCGGTATCGAAAAAAACCCAAACGATACCCAACCCTACTCTTCTTTGCAGAATTGTTTTAATTCACCTACACTGGCTTTCGAGCATAAATGGCCTGTGTTAGGTCATGTCACAGCATCTTAATTGGATTTAAATCCAAAAGGTTTAAATTTTGTAAATATCAGTCCACAGAATTGCTCCGCCTCGTCATTTTTACATAAGGTAGGTTTGGATAGCTTATTCCCTTAATAAATTATTAAATAATTTATTAATAATTAAATAATTTATCAATAATTTAAACTGCATTTTACTCGTGTTATCTTTGTTTAATAATAAAATTAGTTTGATGATCTGAATCATTTAAAGTATGCACAAAAAAAAAAAAAATCAGGAAAGAGCAAATACTTTTTTTCACATCACTGTATATCCACTAAATCCAACATGGTTGTTGTTTTCATTTTGTTCATTTCCAAATCTTACTAAATTAGAGGATCTTAATCTAAACAAACACCTGCACCTTATCAGCAGAAAAGCGTCCCTTACCAAACCGCGTAGACTTGCGCCGCCGACACCAGGCGATGTTGGCTCGGATGAAAAAGGCACCCCACAGACCACCAAACACACCAAGCAGGATGAAGGGGAAGAGCTCGAACAGGTACCAGGGTGTGTGGTACTCCACGTAGAACAGCACCAGGCGGCTGTTCCCGAAGGGGTTGATGGAGCGAAGCACGAACGCTGCCACCAGGGCAGCGAAAAAGGACCGCCACAGGGTCTTCAGCGGGAAGTAATAACTCACCTACGTCAGACAGGAAACATTTCTTTTTATAAGCCCCATATGTGTAATGTTAAGTGATTGAATTAAAAAGTCCTATTAATTTTCTTGCCTCCTCGAGACTGAAGAGAACTCCTCCAATAGGAGCTCCAAACGCCACTGAGACACCCGCAGCTGATGCTGCAGACAGCACCTGTGCAAACACACACACACACAGTGATTGTGACTATTAACAACAGATCAAACTGAGTACCACTTGTAACTGCTGTAACAGATGGAAGAATGTGAAAGTGTTTGTATGTTTGGATGGTACCTCTCGTTTCTTGGCCTCGTTTTTGCTATACTTGGGGAAGAGGTATGAGAAAATATTGCCGCAGCAGCAGGCCACGTGCACCAGCGGGCCTTCTTTTCCCAGACTAAGTCCTGATGCCACGGCCAAGACCAGAGTAATGGTCTTTATCATTAGGGTCCATTTGCCCAGATAGCCCCGGATTATAAACCCGCTCAGGATGGTCTTAATCTGAAAGTGAGAGATTGTGATGAGGAGGAGGAAGAGAAGATGAGCGAGAGATGATAGCTGTTAAACATCTACTAATAAACAGCAACTAATAAAGAAAGAAAAAAATAAATAAAGAAAGAAAGACTCTTATGTCTGCTTTAATGAATGTGAAGCATCGATGACATGGGAAGGCCCTACCTCAGGGATACCAGAGCCACAGGCGTACGGAGCGAATACTTTGACCAGAACAACCGCCAGGAAGGCAAAGGCTAAAGCCCAGTATGTGTACATGAAGTAGTTCATGATGTAGGAGCCAGGACCCTGAAAAACACACAGCACACAACAGAATATAGAGCAGACTTCTCTAGAAGTAAAAAAAAAAAGCTTGAAGAATCAGTCGATTTCTATAGAGATGCATACAAATTCTATCCAGTTTAATTTTAATGTGGATTTGATACTTTATATTATTATTATTATTATTATTAATAATTTTATTTTTTTAGGTTAAATATGCATAGTACATATAAATATGTAGTCATTACATCTTAAATGAAAGTTCTCTTTTCATTCAGTGATCTTTTAAAAGTTCCAGTCCAATTCATGGCTCTAGGTCACTCTGAACTCAACCAGTAGGCCTTATCAGCCCAATTAATGTAAACAATACGATTATTAAAATACGCCAGTTATTACCACTATTTACTTGTGATTTTTGTGATACAATATTTTATTGTGATTTTAGGAAATGATGTATGGCATCATTTTAAAGCTAATGTCCCAAAACTATTTACTGAGTTTTATTTCATGTTAAAATATTCCAAGGCTATATTTCTGCATATACATGATGTAGATGTGAATAAACACACATCTGACTAACAGTCATGTTTTCATTGGCAGCTACCGAGGAACAGATTGTCCTCCCTTATTTATTTTCTACATTGTTTTCACCTCAGCCTGGCCCAGGATGAGTTCGGCCCACGTCTTCCATTGCGGACACTTGTCTCTCTCTGCGAATGTGGTCTCACTAGAATCCCAGCAGCACTGCTCATGATTAAACCACAGGGCACTCAGACACACACCCTCCTTTAGGTCATTCATCCAGTCAGCAGCAATGTCGATCACACCGGCCAACGCACCTGGAACAGGAGAAAGATGTGAAACATTTGACTCCTGCTCGGGAGAGTCTATTTATAGGATCATCATGTGAGCTTAATTACAGGTCAGTGAGGGTGAGTGTCAGTGCACCAGCTGCTGTGTGTGTCTGCGTACGTCATTGTTTCTAACACTAACTCCTTATGGTGTGTATGGGTGTGTGGGTGTGTGCGCACGTGTGTTACCTGAGGCCAGCCCTGTTAATGTCACCACCAGCCACCCAGACCAGGCATCGTACAGGCTCTTCGTGAACTCCCATGCAGACTCCTTCTTCTTACTGTTAATCTACAGAGCAGAACAACACACACACACACAATTATTTCTTCTTTACTAACACATTATTTCTCACAAGAGCTGAGTGGCTGTTGTTTGGTCTATTCATACCATGTGGGGTTTCCACTGGTATGAATAGACCAAACAAGCACAAGTTCTCTCACACATTAAAGCCTTAATCACAATAAACAGTAAATTCGTTGGAATTATATAAATGATATAGAATTATGTAAATTCTAATTACAATAATAACAGAACAGAAAATGTATATTGTTTAAAGTTCTCCATAAGAACAGGGTTATTGGACAGTTTTAGCCTCGTGTTTATCGTGTGACCTTGTTCGACATCTCAGGTCTCCAGTCCACAAGAAAATCTACAGTCATTAATTAAACACTAACTAAAGGTTATATTTTGTTTTCTGAGGTTAAGCTGATGTTACGAACTCACAATGCACTTGGCATAGCTGCATTAATCCTGTCAAAGGTAAGCCAGGTAAACACTGCACAGATTTTACCCGAATGTTTTTATACCATTCACCCTGTCCTCTTTTTCAAACATTTCCAGTTCAAAACTTTAAAATTTTTTATTTTTTGTTGACACAAACTTTGAGGATGTGCCCATCTTGTTCGATTATATAATTTTTTAGAATGGTCAATAAACATCCCTGTTCTGTTTAAGGCCTTGTTCACAAGGGCGTTAAAATCTAGCATTTTTTGGGGGTTTCGTAGCGTGCGGTGAGCGTGGATCAAGCGCCAAGGGTTTTCTACACATAGAGTGCTCACACGGGCTTTGGTGACGTGCGTTTGTCCAGCTGCGTGTTTATACGCCGTAAAAAAAATTAAAAAAAACTTGCCTTTTTCGTTGCTTTTTCTTGCCGTTCAAATCCTGACGAAGGCAAGGAAAACGCTTCTAGTGCGTTTTCTTCGCGTTAATTTTACGCTTGGGAGGACCGGATATATCCCATGATCCTACATGCTAAACATGTGGAAAGGTGGGGGAAAAAGCAAAATAAAATGCACTAGCTGCAGCAGACAATCAAAAGTGGAAACTGACATCCGACAGGAATTGAAAAACTTGTGCGGAAATTTTCGCATTTCTTCATAAACCACAAAAAAACTTCCTTTAATCCGACGTTGTGCAGTTAGCGTCTGCGATTTTTTTCTCTCCCTATGTCGCCGTATTACAAGAATTTTTAAAACAAGAAGATTAATGTCTAATATAGCAAAATGGTATTAAAAGGGGGCACCTGAAATAAAACGACAAAGGCTTTCACATCCAGTTCCCGACACTGCCTCCACAGGTTAACACACAAACTACAATCTGGGCTGCAGGCTGGTGTTAGACCAAGACAAACGAACGCCGGTGTAGAAGTCAATCGAGCGTCACTACAAAATAAAAGATAAACGTCTAGGACGATCAGAGCACGTTTGTTTATCCAAAAATTTTACGCCCGTGTGAACAAGGTCGAAATCAAGCATAGTGAGCACTCACACCATGCCTGGTTGATAGAATGTTGTTTTATCAGGGAGGTCACAGCTGCAGGAAAATGCTTTTAACCATATAGTTTGAGTTTACACATTTGAAGTTTCTTAACATAATAATATACAAAATCGCACAGTGTCTGTCTAGTAGGGGAGGGGTAGCACAGTGCTTAAGGCATTGAACGACGGTTCAGAAGGTCCCAGGTTCAAATCCCATGACCACCCTTGAGCCCTTGGACCCTTAAGCAAGTTTCTTAACCCCTTAACTGCTCAGATGTATAATGAGAAAAAAAAATCTAATTCGCTCTGGATAAGGGCCTCTGCCAAATGCCGTAATATAAATGCAAGTAATGTAAACCTGTGTGTGTGTCTGTGTTGTGTGTGTGACCCAGTGTGGCATGGCATGTGTCAGTACCTTGCGGTGTCGCTCGCGGTCTTTACACTTTTCTCTGACCCAGTCAATGGTGTGAAAGTCGTCGTAGGTGCCCACTCCAGGAATTGGCTCTTCCAACAGATCCAGAAGGTGGGTGGAGCTACTCACCCCTCCAGCTCCGCCCCCACAATTAGACATGTTGTAAGCAGAACCTGTGTGACACATGAAAGAGAGAGAGCGTGATGAGTAATTCTGCATCCACCTGCAGGTCGTCACTTGTACTTTCTGGCCTTTGATCATGAAAACAACAAAAAACATCACCAAATCAACATGGCTGCTTACAGCATGGCATCCGATGTAACGCTATAAACGCTAACATTAGAGTACATACTTTGTCCTGACATATTTAAACAATTCTGGACAATCGTGCACCAATATTTGGTGCACTAATTTTTGCATGATGATCTTGTGCACTGCACTATTGCCACATGATATTTAGATAACTCCATGAACAGGTGTTCCTAATAAAGTGCTCGGACAGGCAACAGTTGTACAATTTTTAAACTCGTCAAGCATCTTACGCCCAAATGTGTACTAATAGAGACAGTGAAGGTATGTCGTGCCGTCTTTTATATTGAAACAGGCACCATTTTGTGAGGTACACACTGTGCCTTGTTACCATGGTTACCTGCATATAGTGACTGGCTGATCAGTTCGGATGCAAGATAGGAGATTTTGCGTCGATCAAACGTACGAGCACAGGTTTCAGAGAGGCACAAGAGAAAAGCATTCATGAGTTTAAATCCTGACTATCTAGAAAGCACTTGTGATGTGTGAGTGAGAGAAAGTCCTATACCCTTGTTAAGGTTTTGGGGAAAATTTTAAAGTTATTTAATAGCTTTAATTTTATTATGAACCTACAACACAGTGGCCACAACCGGTATTGGCTGGTCAGACTTCAAAAATCAGAAATCGTCAGGAAAGCGACAATTGGTAGATCTCCAATTACAGGTACACAACTTACTAAAATAAAAGGTCAATGTAGATGTTTAGCTAGAAGGTATAGCATAGCAGGAAGATTAACCACCTTTAATAATTATGCTATGTTATGATTACTCAATGGTACACGCTAATACCTGCTGACGTCAACAGAAAGATGTCTCATTAACAACAGTGACATTGCTCTGATGCTAAACCAACCTGTCTGGGTGTGTCGTCAGGTGTCTTATAAAGTTTGACGTAGTTGATCCATTGTCTTTAAATTTCTTTGCACATGTTCTTTGCACATGTTAGAAGAGTTAACCTCTGTGTCCAAAGACTCCGGCATACGATGGGGTTTTGAGACTTTAAGGGCATATGAGGCGGCAAAACAGTTTTACATTGTAAACAATTCACAGATGTTCGCCCATGTGGTGGGAGTAAATTACTTGGCAAATTTGTTTAGAAATAATTATGGAGGATGACAGAGATACGTGATGCTCAGATAATTTTTGTTTGTTTGTTTGTTTAATTCAAGTTAAATGTTAAACTCCTGTATTTGAAGTTAGTTTGTATAGTTGCCTTGGTTTTTAAGTGAGAAAACTAATAAAAGTGATGAGCTACAATTTATTACTTATGTTTAATTGTTATATAATTGTAAATCTATTGAACAAAGTTTAGTATAAAAAAGTTTTGAGTTACTTCATGTATTTTTTAAGAGTTGGGACCTTAAAATTGTAACAATATGATATAAAATGTACTGTAATTACAGTAATAACAGTACATCACAGTAAAAAAAACTGGGTATGGTAAAGCTATAATATCAGGTGGTTACTGGGGAGTTGCATTCCCAATAAATATTAGACCCTAATCCGAGTAGGCATGGTTTTTGAAGAGGGAAAAAAAAATAAAAATAAAACTTTCAGCAAAACTTGATTTAGTTCCAAGAACGCGTGTCAGTGCAACTTTCAACAGATAGAGGGTTAACATACTGAGCTGCATGTGTAGTGGATTATGATATTAAAACATTAAACAGGACCGTCATCACAGTGAGTCACATAATTAATGTTCACATGGCGAATGTTTAAGTATCTACTTCTACACAGGATGAGACGGCAAAGTTATATGATGTGTTGACATTCACAATAAGCAAAGTGAAGCAGAGTTGAGCGGGAGTTCATAAATTTTAAACTCTCATGCTAGAGATCTACAGTATAACTTTAAGTGTGACTCGGGCTTAAGTTACAAATAAGTGCTCATCTTTAGTTTACGCAAGTGTTGTTTTTAGATCAGTTAAAAACACTCACTTCTAGGGTTGGGTATCGTTTGGGTTTTTTTCGATACCGGTGCCAAATCGATACTTTTAAAACGGTACCGGTGGCAAAACTACATTTTTATGGAACAAAAAATGTAACTTACGCAACTACTGTAAAACATTTGCTGCACGTCGCAGTGTCGAGATTCCTTTCTTGTGAAATACAGCCACACTTTCGACCGTTTAGTTTTAGGAATTTTAACGAAAGTTGTTTAATTTAGCAAGATAGCGGTAGACCACCTGCTGCCGTCAGAGCGAGTGTAACGTTAGTTGCTGCATTCACGCGCATCTCGAATGGTCTCATTTCCTGATGATTCATGCTTTTAATTGTTTAATCTAATCTAATAAACTTTTAATCTAAAAAACATTACTGCAACAATGTTTTGGATTTTTATTATCAAAGCTTTCTGAAGTTCTCAAGATTTTTCTAATTAAGGAAATAATTAATTTTTCTGATAATTTCTGATACCTTATGAATGCAGTATTTAAATTTTACTAGCGATTGTGGGTTGATGAATCTGATGCTTATTACAACTGCATCATTATAGCCCCAGAGAACAAATATTTCAATCGACAGTTCAGGCATTTAAGTGGCACCGAAATGAGGAACCGAAATTCGCGTTCTGTTTCGGTCCCGTACATACTGGTTAAATAGTTATTGGTGCCGTATTGGGACCGGTTTTCGGTACCCAACCCTACTTACTTCACTGAGACACTGACTATTACATCTTGCTGACTCACAGGTAGATAAGAAAAGATGAACATTGATCACAAAGCTTGAAATTATAAGCTCGGATTTCCAACTTCTGAAGCAAGCTGAATGGAGTGTAAGCAAATATGTACAAGTTATGAGATTTAAAAACTCCTTTTACTTCTCTATATAATCACCTGCTACACTAATGTACTTATTCCAGGGTTTCACTAGTGCTTGATGGGAAAAAAACAGGAAGAGAAAGCAGAAGAGGCAAACTGCGTACTCTCAGAAAAGCATTTAATTAATAGTTCGCATAGACTTTGCAGGCTGTTTTTTTCCATTAAACTGCAAAAAGAAAAAAAAATTAAAAAGAAAAAGTTACTTTCGGCTTTGTAAAGTTGCATTGCCATGATGGTAAATATTTCCTATTTAGTCATGACTTAATACTATTTCTTTCTCAATACCAACACTGAATAATCGTCATGCGTATGAGCCACAGAAGTCGCTCTGCTCTGAAGCTCGCAGTGTCGGATGTAGTGCTGCGCCTGCAGTAAACAGCTAATCAGCTTTTCTCTCCTCCCTGGAGCTGAGACACGGCCCAGAACCACGCAGTCGTATTTCTAATCTGCTCTTTATTACACTCAGCGCTTCAACACACTGCAGTCTGGTTTATTTACTCAAGCTTATTTTAAATGTTCCTTTTTTTTAACATCTTTATACGAGTTTAGAAGCATTGTTTTGCCTCATCATGCTTTTTCAGATTTCATAAGAAGGCAGAATAAAGGCCACAGGATTTCCTCTACTACACACACACACACACACTGTAATGCAAGAACGTTAGAAAGTAAGTAACTACAGAGTAAAGACCAGCACACCGTCATATTTCTGCTTGTGTACAGAAACAGAGTGCCAAGTATCTCAGCTAAATCATCACTATTTGTTCCAGAAAAAAAAAAAAATTTCACCACTTCATCATTTTCAGAAATCAAACACGCTTAAAAATCACATCCAGGATAAAAAAAATAAAATAAAAAAAAAGGTGATGAATGAAGCATCCAGATACTTGTTACAAGGACTTGTCAATTTCAGCAGCTCTGTTTCCTCCCTGAGAATTAGGGAAAGAGGAAATGAATAAAGCGAGCAGGCAGAGGTGCGCTAAAGCTGTCTGCAGTTTAGCTGAGGCAAGCTGCTTCTTACAGACAGCTACTGAGTAAACAACACGCTTAATGCTGACTGTCTTCATCACTACCACAAACACACAGAGAGAGAGAGAGAGAAGATCTGGCTGAAATGGGCTTATGCAGAATATCAGGGTTTTAAACAGCGCCACAGCTATTCGGGTTGAGCAGCAGCTCCTCGACACGTCTGTATTTGTATAAAGATTAGGAACCTGTACAGAACCAGTACCAAAACCCTGCAAGTTCAATATACAGCTTGAAACCAGAAACATGTGCTTAAATTAATTATACGATTTAATCGCTCCTTTGTTTGTCTGTCAATTTTTGCTGTATAATTGGTTTACATTTTATTAATTCTTTAGATTAAACTCACAAACATTGTGGTCTAAAAGTGCTTTGAATTTTCCATCATTGGACAGAAACTTACACTGGGTTACTAAGTTACTAACTAAGTACCAGTCAAACACTGTTAGTTTTTTTGTTTGTTTTTTAAAGGGGGATTAACACAAATATTGAAGAAACAGATAGCATTTAAAGATTTCCGGTGACTCAGCTGTACGGACATCCAGAGGAAGTTCATTCCACAACCCAGGTGCCAGAATAAAAATAAATAAATAAAACAGTCCAGATTCATGTCTTCCTCGATCTCTAAGAGATGGTGGGACCAGCCAAGCAGTGCGATAGGATCACATTTAAAATAAAATAAATAAAAATAAATAAATTACAATACCCAACAATGTAAACAATTCTACCAGTCTACCTCTGACTCACAGCTCTCCCAAAAACAAATCCCGACATGGTGAAAATACGTAACCTGAGAGCAGTGAGCAGTGCTATCACACACAGCTCTGAGCTGTGAATCCTAAATATACTTGTACGAGCTTTTTACCAGCAGTCAGTATACTACTGTTAGTCAGTGCAGACCTTAAAAATTGTCCGGTTAGGACTGTGTGTGTGTGAATCATTTTCATACACAACACTTCCATCAGCTCCGTCAGCATTTAGTGCACGAGGTCAAAATAAGGGAAGCTGAGGAAACCTTAGGGTGTAGAGGGATAGTTTCACAAAGCAACAGGAGTTTATATTTATGTTCCATAATTCCCCACATCATTTATTATGACAAATAGGGAGAAACCACCTTTAATTAAGACACTACTCATTAGGTTTGTTCGTATTAACAATGTTAACATCCTTGTATGACGTTACATTGCTACAATATCCAGTGCATATTATACTCTCAGACTTGACATTTATTTTGCTTAGATTTGCTAGTTTATTAATAATAACAACAACAACAACAACACTAATAAAGCCTCCCGTATTCTCCTTATACTTGAACAGGTGGAAATATTCACAATCCTGTATTCCATATTTTTAGTTAATCTGTTCTAAAAGATTAATTTATTGCCATAATGTAAAACAAGGCATTGAAAAAAAAGCCTTGTACCACACAAGCCGAGTGTTAATATCTTTATGCTTACTAAATGAGAACACAAACTGTCTGGGGGAGAAAAAAAAAAAAAAGGCGAGGCAGCAGGGTGTCTGTTACAGAACACTTCCCTCATTAACATCAGACACAAACTACAACACACAGCACCACCGAGTAATAAAGATCCTGCTTCAGCTCTACACTACATCTTGTCAGTTTCAGAATTATTGGAACCCTTGGTAATGTGGGTAAATGGGTCATAAAAACTGCAATTTTATATAAATATGAACATTGACACTTGTTGGAATATATTTCTGCTTCGACTGAAAGCTGTAATTGATATTTGCTATGCATAATTAAACTATTTATAGAACAACACAAACATTCATAAACATTTTACCCATGATTGACTATAATCAGACTGATCAGCCATAACATTAACACCACAAATCTTTATATTATTATTGATTATCAAATAAAACTAGTGACAAGATGATGGCACACAAGGCTCACTCATGCCTGCAGTGACAAAAGGTCAGCCTTTCTGATCCAGTCCCACAGAAAAGTCAATGCAGCACAAATCAGCAAACAAAGTCAATACGGGCCATGACAGAAAAGCACCAGAATACCCAGTACACCACGAGCTCCACATGTGGCCCAGCAGGCAAAGAGCCCAAGGCCAACTACGCAGCCTCCAAACTGCCCAGAACCCAATCCGATCGAGCACCCATGGGATTTGCCGGGCAAACAAGTCCGATCCTCAGAGACATCATCCCACAACTCACAGTGCCCAAAGGATCTGCTGCCAACGTCCAGGTGCCAGGCACCACAGCACACTCCAGAGGTCTTACCGAGTCATGCCTTGGGGGACCAGAGCTACTAAAAGGTTTAAGTAATAAGGCTGATCAGTACAATTCCCTGCAATAGCAGATTTGTAGTCCTGTTCCTTACTTACAATCAATTAAGGTATCTCCTCTAATACTACGTCACGCACAAATCAGAGGTTTCACACAGAGATACTCTCATAGATTTTACATTCATTACCATAAAACACAGTCTAGATACAAGTTTAATTAAAACAAGAACACAGGTGAAGGCACAGAGACTTGAGAGGTCGGAGGCTCAGTCACACCTGATGCCTGTTTTCACAAATTAGCTACTTTTAAATCAATCCTGAGCTTTAACTGTTAAACAGTTAAGAAAAGCACGTTTAGGTCTTTACTGCACACTAGTTTCCTTGAAGAACATGGTGTTATCAGAAGAAACAGCTAAAAATGAGACAAGAACTGTAAGTGATAACATCAAGTCACAACTGTGTTTCTGTCTGAACAACATCCAACACCACAGTCACAGAACCTGACTCAGATCGATACGAGGTGCTTTACACACACACACACACACACAGTCACAGCTTTGACGCTGTCAGAGTGAACTAAACAACAAGACCCTGGATATGAGACACACTGCACAAGAGCTTAGCACATATACACCACAGGACTGTTAAATGTTTGAATGAATCAGAAACTGGTAAACAGACAGTAAAATTTAATCATTTCCAATATCAAGTTTCTTCACACAGTATTGTCATAAAAAAATAAATAAAATGATTTGCTTTGTCTTGCTAAAGGCGATCTTTGCTGTTCGTATTTCCCCGTCTGTGTAAAAGTGTACTTTCTGGATATTTTGAGTTGAGATGTGTGAGATGAGCATTGGAGTGGATTAACCATAAGTCTGAATTTATAGATATAAGACGTTGCTCCTATTAGATTATTATTATAAAAGTCTGTTCTCTCTATTAGAAAATTAAACACTTTCAGTAAACCCGTGATACTGAAGCATTGATGTGATTGTATGAGGGAAATTCAGGTTAAACTGGGACTGCTGATGGTGCAGAATAAGAGAACACAGTTGAAAGAGTGAAAACTCCCTTTATTTCTCTATATAATCCCCTACTACACTAATGCACTCATCACGATGTTTCACTAGTGCTTGGACACCATTAGAGTGAGGGGGTTAAAGACCTGACAAGAAATCGAACACAAAAACAGGTTTCACTTTTACAAGCCAGACTGCAGTAGAAGAAACGACAATGTAACCAGCATAAGACTCAGTAAGGGACATACATGTTTTTAAAAAATAAAATAAATAATTATTAAAAACACAGTTAAATAAATTGCCACCATCTCAATCCCTGAACTCTGTATATTTGTTACGAGTTGTTCTGAATGTTCCAGTGAATATAACAGAGCTGGAGGTTGGAATGTGACCTTCTTGAGCTCTTTAAGCACACGAGACATGTGACTGAACACTCGGACAGATATCCACACACACACACACACACACACACACACTTCCCCCACCCAGGAAAACCTAGCTTACATCCTGCACCACTCAGCACAAAACACTTTAATTAGCAAAAAAATATAAATATACACACTGCAAACTATAAAATGCAGACATCTCAAAATTAAGTGCTCCATCAAATATGTTAGATGACAAAATGTCAGAACACTGTCAAGGTTTATATAAAATTAAAAGAAATGAAACATTAGACAGAATTATAATAACATAGGCACAGATATAACATATCTGTTACGAATTAAACAATTCAGTGTTGTGCTGTTATGGAGTGATAATCAATGACAGAGTGGTGTGATGCAGCATTGAAGCAACAGTCACACAGAGTAACAGTTTGACCCAGGGGTGGATTATTTTCCAATGTTTTATTTCTCTTATACCAAAGCAATTTACTATGGATTAAAAGAAACAAGTCAGTTTTCATGGTCTCTTATGTTACGACTGTAAAAATCATCCACTCCCTTACCAGCCTCTTTCGCTCTTACTGTATCTTATCATGTTACCAAAAACCACAAACGCTCTCTACTGAAGACTTGCCCACGTCAGAACACATTAAACCTCTGACTGTTACAGTACAAAGCACCGACAATGAAGACGGCATCAAAAAAATGCTAAACATTTATATTTGCCTTTAAACCAGCACTACTTTTAGTGCTGCTGTTGGGAGAAAAATCAAGCAACACTTGCTGATGAATCAAGGATTCAGGCACTGTATACAAAAACTGTGTATAAAAGTCATAACCTTAGAGCTTGATATAGATTCATGCTGTAACTGATCAGAGTTGTAAGACGACGACGAAGCAAAACCCTTCAACTACACGTCATCATCTTAACACCTGGCTGACACTAGAGCCTGGAGACTGCAGCAAGTGCAGTGGGGATTAGTGTGCCAAGTGCCAGATTCTGTGTTGGGCATGTATTTATAAAACAATAACATGCAAGAGCTCTTATGTATGAGGTGAAACTGGAAACCAATGTGCAACAAGTCTCTCCTGTTGAACTGTCATGAATTAATGAATGCATGCAAATGCAGTACACTGATCCAGTCACTCATTCATTCAATGACTGGATTTGCAGAGGTCTTTCAGCATACCCACAAACGACCACACACACACACACTACTTCTTGTCTCTAGGGAGGAGGCCTTATCCATGAAGTCAAGACAACACACACACACACAGAATGAGAGACAGAAAGATAGAGAGATAATTGTGTATTTTCAATGCAGTGGTACAGACGATTAAGTGCTGTAACCCAGCGCGTGCACGGTCTCTCACAAGCCCGCGCGCGCTCTCCTATAAGCACGCGCACGCTTAATGGTAACGCAGCCAAAAGGTTCGTTAATTATTAACGGAAAAACACACAAACGCATACCGACAGTTCTCCGTGTTGGAGGCTAAGCCGCTAATAGCTAACGTGCTATAGGCTAAATTACAGCCCTAAAAATCGTGAGGGCGAATTGGACACGGTCGGTACCTCTCATGCGGAGCTCCTGCAGGGGAATCGTGTCCCCTCCGCCATCGTAGGGTAAATAAGGGTCCGGGGATTCGTCCTCCATTACACTGCTTGGAGCTAGCAGTTCTATGTAAACCTGGCGGCTACCATATTTTACCAGCCGCAGTCAGTCTCTCTCTCACACACACACTAATTCGGTCCGTGTGTCGGTTTGCCCCCTCCCACCCTTTCCCTTGTACACTAGCTTGCTTTCCCTTCCTCCGCGAACGCGTCTCCTCGCCAGCTGACAGTTGAAGGATGATCGTGATGATGTCATAGGGGAAGATAGGCTGCGTCCCAAACCGCTGACCCTACCCTACCGTGTCGCCAATTCATTGTGATAATGTGCGAAAAGCAACGGCATTTCGATATACACTAGGGTAATGTTAGATACTTTTTTGTACACGATTTCGTACACGTTTACGGACCGTCGTATAACCTTTACACACTCACTAAACTCGCTAACGTGATTTTGAACAAAGCCAGATATAAACTGGTTGCTATGGGGGCTGTTGGACGAGTCCATTGAGTAACCATGCGGGGGTGGAAAGCACTTTAAAAATCAGTTTATTTAGTTTTTTTTTTACGGACAAGCAACTAGACGATTATGTAATGTTAATAAGACATGTTTTTTTTATGTATGTATGTCTTAATGCATCAATCAAACACAAGCAATAAAAGCTTATCCAGAGCTTTGAGAATATACCATCTGTGTATACAGTGACTTGCATTATTATTTCTTGTACTATTCCAAATGTTGTGGGATTCATATTTAAAGGTATGTCATGAACCTACACAAAACAAGAACAACCCATGACATGCATAGCGAAACTTGTTTAAAGCTCAATGAAATTTAAATGTGGGCCAGGTTTTGCATGTATAAATGCAAGCGTGTATGAGCTATTCAGCAAAATCTCCTGTGAAGGAGATTTAGCTGCTCGGATATGCTGATTTTCATTTTGTCTTTTCGAGCATGGTAAGACCCCGAAAAGCCCCAGCTGCTGGAAAAAATCCTTAAAAGAACAATTTGGCCCTTCACATGACATCAGCACTAACAAAGCATCAGTATTGTCAGTAAGCTGATTTCATAATGCTTGGGCCCTAATCTTTGACATTATTTACAAATAGTAACTGTTTTATGACTGTTTCAAGAAATGTGGGAGATTTGATTGACCAGTAAACCAGTGATGGGTGATTGGCCAATCAGCCTTAGATATAATCTAATCGATTCTTTACAGAGCACAGTGGTGCAACAAAATGCATTTTTATGGCATTACATTATTTACATTTACATTTAGGCATTTGGCAGACGCTCTTATCCAGAGCGACTTACATTTTTATCTCATCACACATCTGAGCAGTTGAGGGTTAAGGGCCTTGCTCAAGGGCCCAACAGTGGCAACTTGGTGGTTGTGGGGTTTGAACCTGGGATCTTCTGAACCGTAGTCCAATGCCTTAACCACTGAGCTACCCCTATATTATTAAAAACGTGCACATAAAAATGTGCCTTTTTCTTCTGTTTATATTATACAGCTAGGCCTATAATGACAAGTGTTTTTATCTTGACATCATACCTGGGAGATGAGTCAGTAAATTTGAGTAAAATCGCAGGCTTTGCTTATCCTGCAGAAAAATTCTGAAGAGGGTTGGGTTAATTTCTAAATTAGCCGAGGTCCCCAGATACTACTAATACCGTGTGAATAAAGCCTCAAACAGCATTTCAGTTTTAAATTTAGATGACACATACATACTGATCAGGAAAAATGTAGCTTTTTTGCTTAATTAAATTTTAAGCTAAATATTAAACAGTTCTATTAGAATTTAGTTTGTATTTTTAAATGCCACTCTTGTGAGAAAACTAATGTTATTAGAAATTGGCTACATTTAAATAATCATTAATTTTTTTCAGGTTTAAAAAAGGAACAAAAGCAGGCAAAATATAATATTGAATCGGGATATTTATAGTATCGCAATTAAAGTCGAATCAACACCTGGGTATCATGATAATATAGTGTTGGGTTGGTGACTGGTGTTAAGTATTCACCAGTTAAAACTAGAAATCACATAATAAATATAATCATAACTATAAATCCCCCTGTTTCAGGAAGAGACCCAGACTTTTAGAGAATCCCACACTCACAGTTCCCACAGAGCACTATTACATCCATAATTTAATGAATGGAATGACTATGCAAAAACCCTCCCTCACAAAAAGCTTCATAGAATCAACCAAGCTATTGTACACATAAACATATACTTTAATAGGAACACCTGCACCAGCACAGATAATTAGAATTATCTAATTAACCATTCACATAAAATGTGATCTCTATGACTTTAACCATGACATGGTTGCTAGTACCGGATAGGCAAGTTTAAGTGTTTATGAAACATTCTTTAATGAGCCTCTGCCCATGATAGATTCAGATTTCCGCTATTAGCTGATATGAGCGGAATACGATGTAGTCTTCTGCTTTTTTGTTCACCTCAGCTTTGATGTTTTTTGCATGCTGGGAGGCTTTTCTGCTCCACACAGTTTTAAAGAGTGACTATTTGAGTTATTATGTCCTTCCGGGCAGCTAAATCCAGTCTGCCTCCAGTCTGATCTCTCTTGTCAACAAGGAGACACCCACCAGTTCTTTAAGTAATTATAATAATATTGTTGTAATAGTTGTAATAGCTATTTATCCCTATGACAAATAGCCGTGAACAGAACAACACAGACGGTTCAAAGACAATTTAAAATGAATTATAAGCTATTATTAATGAGACCAAGTGTTTATTTAAGATGGCAATGTCATCAGATGTGTTTTCTTCCTAAAAGTGCTTCAATGACTGGTTTTAAATGTGGGTTTAGGCACACAGATGCTCTCTCCTCAGTAATACAGACCGTACCAAATGTAATTAACAATTGTTGAAACACCTGTCACATGAAATGATACATTTAAACATTCCAGTGCTATTAATCCCTACACGATCAGGCATGATATCAATCAGGCTTCATATCCGATCAGGCTTCATATCAACCACCCACTCCTGCCTGCATGAGAGTAAAAAATGCCAAAGCCTGCAAAAAGAATTCCCACACGTGGCATTTCTTTCTCAAATTTTATCACAGAATTCATGGAAACAGGGCTTAACATATACAGTAGATCAGAACAAATCCCTATTAAGTTCTATCCTCAAAAGCTTACCCACACACTGAATAAACTTAATTCCTAAAAATAATTATTTTATTCATAAAACCTGCTCATTCATCGCAATCCTTGATAATTAGGACAAATGTTCGCTGCATAAATAAAACTCATGTGGAAATAGATACAGACCAATGCACTAGTTCTATCAGACATACAGTTCATTAAATTGCATAGAAATCATATTTTAAATCTGATGTACTTTTCATTTCATGTGAACAAATCAAAAGTTTCTTTGCATAGCCTACAGACATCCTCACATTTACATTACATTCCTACAAACCAGATGAACCAGATAACCAGCCTCCCACAACTCAGCACTGACAACAGAGAAATGAAAATGGATCCAAATAACTGGAAATGTGTGTGTACTTTAAATCACATTTAATACATCCAACATGTAGAGTTTCAGAACGCTTCACAATTAGTTCCTGGTGATTCACAAAATAATAACCCACAGTGTTGTTCATTAACTCATATAGGTCCAAGTGACACCAGATTTTACTATGATTGCGTCAACAGATATGGTGAAAGATATGAAAGAGCATTAAAGGCCACTAATATCCTGAAGATTGTTAAAAGTACATAAAACTAATACTATATATAAATGTATACTGATACTATATATGACTATATGTAAAAATATGGTTGAGGTCCAAGCTGACTACATACTGTATATAATATTAAAGACAACTTTACTCTGTAGTCTTTGGCTTAACCCTCGTGTTTTGCCAGACTTCGTTTGACCATGTCTTCTTTACAGCTAGTTCCAGCACAGAAAATTCACCCAAAGCCCATGTGACACTGTAACTCACACTCACACATCTCTGCTTTAACACTTTAACTTAATAACACTCACAGAACTATAAGTCCAGACCCCATATCATGATAAATATGGCCACCATGAATTCTTATTCTATAACACACTCACGTCATATACTGTACACACACACTACTGTTACAGAGACAGGTCAACCTTCACGAATAAAAAGAGCTGATAAACAAGTTTCTTCATACTTCTCCTGGAGTGGCATGCAGTCTGGTCCATTCCCTCACCCGAAAAAATGTCACCGGTGACTTTCTTTCCTTAATAAGCACAAGATCAGATATCATCCCATGTTGTTTCTGGTTGTGCCCTTGGACAAACTTTGGCATCTGGTGTGAGACTCAAGTGCCTTGTCACACAAGTACGCTCCCAGTCCAAGGACGGCCAGAGAGAAGAAAGCAAGCGAATAGGGCAGAGATTGTTGAGTGACGGTGTAAGCCGACACCCCTCAGTTGCGCAAGCACAAAGGCTGGGCCATGCTGGCAATCCTATGAACAAAGGCTCTGCTATGTGATCGCTGGGCTGCTGATGAATTATCAACTTAATGAGGGGCAGGAAAAGCCAATTCCTTATGCACAACTGCATTGTTGAAAAAAAGACCTTTAAAAATGTACAATTATACATTTTATTATACAACCACAATTCCGCGATTTCTATCTTTTAATGGGGCAAAAAAGTTCAGTTCATATTGGCTGTGTAGTGCCGAAATGACTGTTGTATGGTAGACATTTCCAAAGGTCAAACATACACACCAATTAGCCATAACATTATTACATACTAAGTTGCTTTTGTGCTGCCAAAACAGCTCAGACCTACTGTATCAGGGCATGGACTTTACAAGACCTCTAAAAGTGTCCAGCACATCCAACAGAAGCTTGATTCGACTGAGATCTGGAAGCCAAATGAACACATTATACTCTTTTTCATTTTCTTCTAGCCATCCCTAAACAATTTTAGAGAGCCCCCGAGTGACACAGTGGTAAAGTGCTCACCCTATCATCAGGGGATCGCTGGGTGATGCTGTAACCTCTCGCAGCCGAGGGCCTAAAGAAAGCAAACTGGCGGGGTGGGATGCACTTAGTGCACTTAGTGCTTTCACATTAATCACGGCCAATCAGGGGCGTCTGTGAGCTCGAGCAAGCGGAAGGAGCAGATATGGTGTGTGAGCGAGCAGTTCGAAAGGATGCTCTCACTGACATCACGTGGTTCGGAGGAAACACGTGATAGTCTGCGGCCCTACAGGCTGAGTGGTAGTAGTAGCCTTAATGTGGAGACGCCTAGTGGTGGGGAGGAATTGGACATGACTAAATTAGGGAGAAAATCCTAAAAAAAAACATTCATTTAAAACTATTTTTGGAGTGTGAAAGTGCTACAGTAGCTCTTCTGTAGATTAATGAGCCTTGGGCATTCGTTGCTGGTTCACAGGTTGTCCTTCCTGGAACCACTTTGGTAGGTACTAGCCATTGCAGACCAGGAACAGGGATGGACCTCCGGTTTTAGTGTAATCTAGCCAACACAATTCTGCCCTTGTCAAAGTCATTCAGACCCAAATATATATATATATTTTTTTACATCAGCCTAAAGTACTGACTGGTCCACTGCTGTCCAACACATCCCCTTTGAATGTGGCATTAAATCCCTCATTATATGAGAGTTTAATTCCAGCTTCAGTAGAAATTAAACAAGTTAAAAGCTGTTATTAGTTGGTTGAATTGTTTTGTAATCTTTGAAATTATTGCTGTTGTTTTGACTTATGATGTACATTTCACACTCAGTGAATATCCCCAAAATTGTCAAGTGAAGTACCCCTAGAGTTTCTAGGTTTAACTTATTCTATAAAATGCATAACATTTTGTATGCCTAAATAATTCTGTGTATTTATAAGTTGTCACATTTAGCCATGATTTCCCAGTGACAGAGACATTTGAGACAATAAGTTTACTAATCCCAGCACTATTCAGCAATTGACCACAGACATATCACTTTTAAAATAAATAGTGCCTGATAACTGTCTATTGAAGATAAACAGATGTGCTGTTTGAGGGGAGTAACAACACAATGTAAAGTCTCTCTCTGAGTGAAGGTGTTACAATGTATTAGTGTGGACACATACACAGAGCTATGTATTGTGAGAAAACAGAATGAAGACACTGTATATGTAAGAGAAGACAGAGGAGTCTTGTAGTCTGAACCGCCTCAGCAAACTCAACTGTGCCAAAAGAACTTTGAGCTAAAAGAATCAATGAGGTACATAAACACCAATCCAACTTATACAACTACTGCACGGATGGATGGATGGATGGATGGATGGATGGATGGGTGGATGGGTGGGTGGATGGATGGATGGGTGGATGGGTGGATGGATGGATGGATGGATGGATGGACTAATAGATTTCATTGATCCAGAAGGGAATTCCAGAAAAGCAACTCACCCTGGGTGGGCATAAACCACCAACCTTTTGGTTAACTGCCTGATGAGCAAACACAGTCTTGTTTGTGTTGTTTATCTACATTCTATTCAAGTTCCGGGTTTTCAGTTTGTCTTTTTCTTTCATCTGTTGGGTTTAATGTGTTGTGGTGTTGGCTTTATGTGAGAGATTAGACCACATTCAGTATGTCCATAGTCATTGTTCATTAATGTACTTGTGTCAGGATGGTGATTAAAGACAACCTGCATTTTGCATTGTCCTTGCCAAGTTTGCTGACAGTTTTGTCTCTTAGAAATGAACTTAAGTATTAAATTTTAGTAACATTTGATTGCAAACGTTAGCACTTAAGTACGGTAACAACCCCAGGTGATGTGTATAAGGTCTGAACTCAACCACACTTCCTGGTAAGTAGTAGGCTAAGTATAAACAAAAGATGTTGACATTTTATGACACATTTGTCCTCTCACCTGTTTTAAGCAGAAGACTAAAATGTACGTCAAACAAAGACCTGTAAACACACCTGTAAAACTTACGGCAAGTAAAATATTTGGACACTGAAAAGTTTACAAAGCCTGTATGATCCCATGAGTGAGCTGTACTGCAAGTGTGAACTGACAAAACTAACAAAAATCCCAGGAAATTCAACTGAACTATATATTATGGATGAATATACAGATGGATATGAATATGTACTGTATGTATACATAAAGTTAGGTCCAAAAGTTAGTACTCTTTCTTTTAATTCTATTACACAAAAGTTTTTTGAATAAAAAAAATAATTTAAAAAGTTTGCCCCTTTTTATTAAAAAAAAATAATAATAATAATAAAGCCAAAAAGAAAATGAAAAAACATGGGAAATAATAATTACCCCCTACAGTTTGATTCAATAGCTTCCAGATCCACCTTTAGCAGCAACAAACAATTGTTTCCTTTATGACTTTATCAGTCTCTTACTGTACATCATTGTGTATGTAAGAATTCCGGCACCTTCTCTTTACAACATTTCTGAGTCATTCACTTTGGCACAGCTATCTTAAGGTGTGCTTCAGATCATTGTCCTATTGCATGACCCCATTTCGACCAAGGTGTAGCTTTGGATATAGGCATAACATTCGCCTCCAAAGTACTTTGGTATACACAAGGTGTCCCGGTTTGGGCAAACAAGCCCAAATTATCACCCTCCTCCGTTGTGCTTGTTTGGTTTTTTTGTGCTAAGCATTAAGACCGAACAATGCCACTTTGGTCTCATCTATCCACAAAAAATTGTTCCAGAAGTCTTGTGGTTTGTTCAGATGCAGTTTTATGAATCACAGGTGTGCTTCCATGTTCTTTTTAGATAGATAGGCTTTCTCCTAGAAACTCTTCCAAACAAACCATACTTGTTCATTCTTCTTCTAATTGTACTGACATGGACTTGGACATTTAATATGCCCCCTTGAGGCTTGTAGGGTCTAAGATGTAGCTTTTTTTTGTATTTCTCTAAGCATTGCATGGCTTGAATGTGCTGGGATGTCCACTCCTGGGAAGACTGGCAACTGGCTTGATTGCTTTCCACTTGTGAATAATCTTTCTCACGATAGAACAATAAACTCCAAATTGTTTGCCAATGGTTTTACAACCCTTTTTAGATTGATGGGGAGCAACAATTTGACATTGTGTTACCACACACCTGAATGCTCCAGACCACCAGACAAAATCTTCTGCATTTATAGAGCTCTGTACACCTGCTGATGATCAACTGATCAAAAGTTGATGAATAGCAGCACCAGGCTGCAACTTGAGGAAGCACAGAAGTTACTTAGTATTGCCCACCTGTGTGTTTTTTTCTTTTTAGCTTCATTTTGTTTAGTTTCATGGTACAGTAAAAAAGTTACATGGTGCTGTTCATCTGAGCTCGTTATTTGCCTAATATTTACAACCAGTATAATCAGCTAATTAAAACAAACTTTTTAACATGACTATAGATGGATGGATGGATGGATGAATAAATTAATAGATGGATGGATGGATGCATACATAGGACCAGATAAGACTAGATTAACAGAGGAAAATGTGGCAGCCTGGCACCTGGTGAAGCGTCTCCGTCGAGCAGGTTGTCATCCTCTGTGGTGTGGAAGTCCATGATGACGCCAGCGCCATCGAGCAGCTCCTCGTCACTGCTGGCGCTGGTGATGCTGTTGTAGCTGTTCCTGCAGTAGCCTCTGTTAAACAGCTGCTCCGACTCCATTTAGATGTGTAATGCCCTGAGAACCCCAACACACACAACCATACACATTTAAGACTTAAGATATTAAGGTTTATACTTTTAAGGACTGTTTAAAGGAAACTTGTGACAGTCAGGGGCTCTCATTCTATGCTAAAGTCCCTCGATCCTCTTTTTTATTGATATGGTTAAAAATACAAATAGTGTAATATTAATTCCTGATCTGTACACTGACAACTAATAACTCACTTGAGCTCTTTCTAATTCTTGTCTGTGACAATGTTTTGTTAGTGTGAGTGACTGGTGAGTTATTTGTCCGATTTATCAACTGTTCAAAGTATGAAGGATGTATTTAAAGCAGGTTATGAAATAATACAGTGCAATACCATGCTATTAAATTCAGTGTCGTGTAAGAGTAGAAATTCATGTAAAAGAAAATAATCTTTGAAGACTAAGACTTCTTCACACAAGCAATCTTCAAAGACAAAATATTAATAGACATAATATGAAAATCTCTCTCTCTCTGTCTCTCAGAGCACAATGAGGCTGCTCTGGTCTAAAAATAACTACACAGAGAAGCACCCAGTGGCATCAAGTGATTTTTTGCAACTTAATCTATCTATCAGAGAAGGGAGAAACACAAATATGGTGTACAAAGCAGTAGTGACAAAAATATTAATTTTTAAAGCTTTTGCAAACTTATACCAACTGGCACTTGAATTCTTTTGACTCCACTTTGTAAAAGTCGCTATATAAATACAAATTACAATTTGCCTTTTTTTTGGCACTTTCACTGGTACACAAGGTGATGTCCCACTTTAGAAGTGTCTGCATCACAAGCACAAGCCACGCGAGCAGGTGCTGCTCTCTCAATTTCCAATGAAGTCAATCCACTTCCTCGTCACCTGATTTACACCGAGGTTAGATTTTCACAGAGTCAGTCAGGTAACAGATGCCAGCTAGGAATGGTTATAGTTTGTAAGTTGCATGCGTCGGTTTTTCATATCAGCACTTTTTCCTGTAAAAAAGAAATCTCTGTGTTCTCATGGCGGAGACTATTTTCTGCCACTCCACTCCGGTAAACAGTTATTCCACAGTAAACTGCACTTGTAAGCCTTCTTTCACATATTCATGATGATCGGAATCATGAGTTCTTTTAAAAAGCTTAAAAACGACAAAGAACAACATTCTCTGAACACAGAACATTCTTAAAATTTAATATATAATAATGTCATTATTTAAAACTGCTAAAGCTCAGGTCTGATATTTAGATCATATTTAAAGCGCTTACAGTTAATTCAGCGGGATGAAAAGTGAGTCAATATTCATCACCAAGTCTCTCTGTGGCTGTAATCTCTCAGCTTATTGCTGTCTGCCTCTTGGGGAAGATTATTGCCCTAACCCTCCTTCTCTCTCTCTCTCTTCACAATTCCTCTGAAGATGGACCATGACTCATCACATGAGGCCTTACAGTCACAAGCCTTGGCTGGAATGAGTTCAATTAGATTAACATAAATAATTCTACCATGCACAACACCAACTTTATGAACTTGAAGCTTTCATGCCGATCTTGTGATCAACTTTTTTCCCCCTCCAAAGGCTTTTGCTCAGGCCAGATATGATTACATACAGGATACAGTGCGAGGATTGGAAATTATGTAACATTATAGGTTTTTGAAAGGCTAGGTGAAGAACATGGCTTCTAGATGTTTCAACACAAAATCAAAAATGTAAATACAATTCAATTCTACAGTATGTGATATGCATTACATTTATAATAACAGACACTGTCACAAAGCAGCTTTACAGAAGTCTAGATGAAAATTCATAAGCATAATGAACAAACCACAAGCAACAGTGGCAAGAAACATCATGGACAAACTCAACTCTACTGTATAGTGGACTTGTAAACCATTACAGTAGATATTACAGTGTTAAAAGAGTGATCAGTTTAAGCACAACATGGAAAACAACATGTACTGTAGGAGGTTGGTGTTTAAATGATCACAGCATCATGGCACAGCAGCAATTATGTACAAATGTACAGTACACTAAGCAGGTCAGATTATTCACAGAAGAAAAGCTAGGCTTGGGAATAAACAGTTTTGGTAAAATGCAAATAAAACAAACTAAGTGCATGAAGGTAAAAGAGTTCCATATACTGTACTGTAGGGTTCAATTTTTAGAAATGTTCTCTGTAAGTAAAGATTTCTATGTCTATGGTCATCATTTGATTGTATACACAATAACAGTGTGGCTGTAAAGGATAACAAACATATAAACATCACCATCCCATCATAAAAACTCCTTAACCTCTTTTCAATGTATTTACATTTAATTACATTATCAGACTCAAGATCACTTTGTCATCTTCCTTAATTCATTTAACTATGGGGAAAAACATGATTGCCCTGCCCACAGCCTGACAAAAAAAAAAAAACAGCATTAGCTCGATCGTGCAAAGTTTTATTTTAAATTATATTATATTTTGTGTTACAACCATTCAAAAGTAGAAAACGAGTGTCCTTTTTTTTCACATTGTAGCTAGCTATAACTGGCCATAATGCTCTGACAAGCGACAGTTACACTACTGTAAATCTACATATATATATATATATATATATATATATATATATATATATATATATATATATATACACACACACACAAAATACCGCCGTCAGTTGACTAGTTTATTTTTAAATATCATTAATATTCATGGGCACCATCTTCACAAATACCATGTGACAATTTACCATTTAATTGAGCAGCACATATCTCATATAATTAATTCCCACCATATAGGATGAAAATGCGTAAATAGTTCAGTGTACCGTCTACGATTATAAGGAAACAATGACGTTTTACATGACAAATGCTTTTAAAGTCTCAAAACTCAACTGAGCATGCAGGTTGAGTGGCTATTATTCATCTCTATTATAAATGTTAAAAAGGTTTTTGAAGAAATAGAGTTTGGTGTCAGTGCTGAGATACGTGAACAAAAGAATTATGATTCATATCTGATTTTTTCCCCTATTTCTACTTTTTGTATTGCCTATATTATGATATAATTTCATTGAATTCATGCATTTGTTGTTTTTTTTATTACAAACAATTTCTAGTAAAGTAGAAAGTAGCTGATGGTAAAATTTTTCACTTCACGTCTAACAGATTTTTATTAAAATATCTATAATTTTATATCCAAAATAATTATTTCAGCCTTTTTTATCATGAAGTAAAGCATTTAGTTACTTTCAAATCAATTTAAGGTTTAATAAAGGTATTATATATAGTAATGATAAGTTTTTTTATTATTTTTATTTGCAACTGTATTTTAAAGTAACCTTATTGTCCTGCTGGACCTAAACCTATATCTCCTGACACATATCATGCAGTATAGAAATGCCTTCGAGAATCATGATATGATGTTACTGTTATATTGCTCAACCCTCCCTGTAAGTGTTTCACATATTGCTCACTATATGTGTGTAGTGAACACAATTTTTTTATTAAATTAAACATTTTATTTATTTTATAAAAAAAAAAATCCTAATAGTACAAAACGCATGGAAAATGTCTTTATACTTCATAAACAAAGAACATTTCAACTGTAGTCCATTGTAAGTATAAATTTAAATTCACATTCAAAACCCAACCACAATGAATGAGTGACAAACAACTCCATCACGTCTGTGTATCTCAGAGCAAACACACAAGTACCTGAATTACCCTTTCAGCACAACGCTTTTCCTTACACAACACTGAAAATGTAGAAATTTATTTAAGCAATAGATCTGAGGTCAGTAAAATCACTGAGGCTTTAGTCACCATTTACACTTTATTGAAATCCACTCAGGGACACGAGGTCTGTCCTGCCATGTATTCAGAGGACACATCATCAGCAACAATCTCCACCGTGAGGGATGTTCATTTCACCATGGCAACCCATGGGCAGTCAGGAGGAGAGAATGAGAAAAGGTGTATAGAGGGATTAGAGAGGCGCCTGATAAAGCGAGGCAGCATTACACACCTCCTGATTGGGCTACGTTCTCCACCGTGCTGGAGGAACACTATCGCATTTCGCCCACGTTCATGTAGGCTTGTCATTAGTTGACAAAAAAGGAACGAGTCTGAGAAACCACGGTTGGATTTTGACTGAAATGTGAGAATGCGGTCAACCTTATCATGCAATCTTTATGCTGTTTCCGGGGCTGAGACTGACAGTGTTGTAAATCATCAAACAAAAACTCAGCCCACCTGCTGGCATGGATGTATGACCTAGGTCAGAGATGAATCAGCACCATCTGAATACCACCATCAGCATGTCTAATAATCAGATACTATGAGTGTAATGATGCAATATTTAATACAATATGGTGGTATGGTGATATACAATATACAATATAGCAAATATTAACACTAACCGAAGATCTCTGTTAGGTTTTCATTTTCATAATGATATAGCGAAACAGAACTGGAATCTAACTAACCATTTCTGGCACTGAAAAAGGAGAATGCATTTTGTGACCCACAAAAGTCTGTTGGGACTCTAAAGGAGGTGTGACTGACATCACACAGCTCTCTGCAGCTCAAACATGTTTTTAATCTCGCCTTCTATAACCTTTCCAGCTATCCAATTGAGTGCTTACTTGTACTGGATATGATATATGTTGCACTATAAAAAAAAATTAACATGCATTACAAAATTGATCCAAAACAGTACACACAAATAAGACACATGCAAGAAATATTAAAGCTTTATTTGAATGCAATGAAAACTTAAATTTATGCTGGAACGTTTAATAAACTTTTCAACTTTAAAAAAAGTTTTTAGAATTCCAACTAGTGAACTACTTTGGTCTAAGACAAAGCTGTAAATTTAAGCTTTCTCAAATAAATGTAAAATTAGAGATACTGTAGGACTGACACAATTCCTAATATTGATATCAAGATTGTTGTTGCTCTTGTTTGCACATTTGCACGTGCACTTTATGTTGTCTGTAAAACCTGTAGATAGTCTTGCTTAGCTAGTTAGTTTTTCTTAATTTATGTTGTAATTTATGTTAGGTCTATCTGTCTTGTCTCCGCTAGCCAGCTAACTAGGCCTCCTAGCTAGCTAGTTTAGTTTTTTTGTTAATTTATGTTGTAAGTTTATGTTGCATGTAGCCCCTTGGTCTTGGAGGAACGTTGTTTCGTTTCACTGTGTACTAACTGTATATGGTTGAAGTGACAATAAAGCCTACTTGAACTTGAACTTGAAGAAAAGACCAACAATCATGGCAGATGGTAGAAAAAGGAAATGAATACAGTACAATTCATTAAACCATCCCAAAGATTACAACAGGCTTTAAAAATATTTGGAACTGAAATATTTTTATTGCAAATATAATTTTTACTTAAATTATGATTATTACATTTACAGTGTTGGGCATCGGTGGTTTAGTAGTAGGTTTTTCACCTGTCATGCCAAACCCCAGGTTCACATCACAGCCAATGCCCTACAACCTTGGATAAAAGCCTGGATAAAAATGGGAGGGTTGGATCAGAAAGGGCATCCAGCGTAAAAACCTGTGCCAAAAATAACAAACGCGTGGATCAGATGATCCGCTGTGGTGAGCAGCTGAAAAGGACAACAGCAATTAGATTTAAAACGTCAATTATTTTTCTTGTTAGTGGTCTTGGTTAAGTCAAGTTAAATTAGCTGAAACACTGAAAAAATGTTTCAGGTAAAAAATGTTAAAATCTTAGATTTCTTTTTAAAAAATTATATTGGATTGGCATAAACATCAGCTGACACCTAACATTTCAGTATCTGTACCAGAAAAAAAAAATCAAATAAAAGAAAAATCTAATTAAAGTGTTAACAGTAACTTTGCATTGGGCTTCCCACATACAACCAGCTGATTGTGGATTATTTCTTTAAAACAACATTAGGTTTCCACAAAAGACCACCAAACTTCACACCAAACCATTATCAGAAGCACAGCACACATGATGCACTAAAGAATAGGTAATGCATTTTGGTGGAAAAACTTCTGAATTTCTATGGCAACCGGAGAAGCCTGAGAAGCCTGCTCGAAACAAAATAGACACTCAACAAGAATGTTAATAAAAAAGCATTTTTCTCTAAAACCACTCACTTCTTTTAGCATGGAACTTAATAAACCTACAGATTAAATAAACTTAAATACATAAATCTCTTGATTAAGTTGAATGTCAAATTGGTTGTTCAAAATAAGTCAGGAAGCTTCAACACGGTATTGTGTACATAGATGTGCTGGATTTTCCCTGTTTGTTATTTTGTAATTATGTTCCTATTGTGCATGAATGTGCGGCCTAATCAGAGCTTACACAAGACATTTCTTATACTCCAATTATCCATGTGTTGTGTTTATGTTATCAGCAGGTTCCCCAAGACAAACTCTTTCTGCTCCTGCAGAGCAGTATCCAGCTTTCCTCCTACTACACTATACATCTCTTTATGTGTACTATATATATATATATATATATATATATATATACACACTCGACTCGTTACTTTTCTAACCATTTATTCAACACATGCCAGAAAAATGCAGCCAGTGGATCTACAACATGACTGTGTTTCACCAATCAGCCACAATAACAATAACCAAATATAGTCAAACCCGTGGTAGACAGCGAAGGAAACATGTTACGGTTAGTTTAGCTGTTTTATTTAATGTTGTAATGTTAAAATATATAATTAGCAAATAAACTAGAGGCTAATAAAATAAAAAACTTTCTTACATTTGTTCTGCTGGACACCGTTTATGGTAAAGTGAGACCTCTTGTACTGTACATACTGTATGTTATGTTATGTTACTAATGTTATGTTTCATCTGCTAAGCCATTTGGAGGGCAACTAAATATACAGTATATCTTACACTGGAAATAGTTTACACTGCTTAAACATACATAGGTTACCTACAGTAGGTATTTGTGTCAAAAGCTTTATTGTGTGGAAACAGTGAGATTAGGGAATTTGTGTTTCTTAATTTGCCATTTTGTAAATATTTAGTTTTATTCAATTATTTCATTTTATTTATTTCATTATTTAAAAATGTCAGAATTTGTACATTATTTTATCATTTTGTTCAAAAAAATCGGACTTTACGATGCAACAGTTACACAGTACTTGAGTATGTTTTCACCAAATACTTTTTACTATTACTTGAGTAATATTTTGGATGACTACTTTTTACTATTACTTGAGTAATATTATTTTAAAGTACAGCTACTCTTACTTGAGTACAGTTTTTGGCTTCTCTACCCATCTCTGTTTAAATTGCAATATGTGTCAGGCCTAACTATACATCACTCACAGTTGATTGCTTTTTAATACTCCAAAGAGCAACAATGAGCAATGTGGCAGCTTCTAAATTGAAGACTAAATGTTTTAGCGAGATTGAGTCCTAAAGGGCATTATGATCATCCTATGACTACAGAATTCAATCTCACTTACAGTCCTTGCACACTTTTCATAAATATTAAAGTGTATTTGTGAGCTGTAAAGTGGCTTGTGTGTACAGAGAGGCACACCTCGATACTTGTCTAAACCCACACATGAATCATGGAAGTACTCGTCTATTTCAAGCCAATATTGTCACAATATGCTTAAAAAGACTATGCATCACAGAAATTTAGCACTATGTAAATCTTTGTTAAAGCAGACCTAATGAAATTCCGTCACCAGGATTCAGTCACCTTTTATAAACAAAATTCATGCCTCACAGGATACAGGTGGAAATGTTGCCCTGGAATGGGTGTTAAATACGCTAAATATAAAAGTGACATGACAAAAACAGCAGAATTTGATGATGAAACAATAAAAATCTAGACAGATAAAGTGATCAAAAAGTGCATACGGATAATAATATAATAATAACAGACCAATAGACAGATGAACTTAAGTGTTTAAAAAATCTAACAAGGGCCAGGAGATTTATATATTCCAAGATAACGTAGAGGAGTATGTGCTACAGATATTTAATGGGTCTAAAGTCCTATTTCAGTTAGGTTAAGGATTTTTTTGAATATACTGTTTGTCTGTTAAGTAACGATGCTGTAATATTTCTGTGGTGATTATGATACATTTGCTTAGGACACATGATCTCTATAGATAGTGTCTTCACAATGCATACATACTCATCATGTGCACTGCATACAGTTTCTTTTAATAGAAACTGATTGTTTAAAGCATTATAAAAAGTGTTTGTTGTATAGCTTGTGGCAAGCCGGAATGGGTCAAATGACCCACAATTCTCAGTTCCAATGGGTGTTTTCATTTCCTGAGTCTTTATACTGAAGAAAAAACAGGCAGAAGCTCTTTCTCCATAAGATATAGCGCAACATGTCAGTTTGGATATAGTGGAATCCTATTAAAATGAATCATGGAGCCAGGGTCAAATTAAATCATGACCACACCTACCAGTGTTTACAGCACAGAAGGCAAAACATGGTGTGCAGTCAATATTACATTACTGACATTACACTACCCCCATCACTCCCTAGCTGAAACGACAGTGGTGGTCACAAGTATTAAGAAAACATACGCCATGTATTATAGTTCTCTCTGTGCACAACACATGTAATGTCACCAATCTGTTACAATCACCTGGTTTTGTTAATGGATGGAACAAATATGTGGCACGACTTTTACTTTCTGAAGCTGTGGTGTCTACCTTTGCACAAAAACTCCTAAAACTAGGAGTACCTGGAGGAAACCCACCAAGCACAGGGAGAACATGCAAACTCCATGCACACTGACCCTGAGGTGGGAATCAAACCCGGACTGCGGAAATGCAAAGCCACAGTGATAACCACTATGCCATTCCACCACTGATGAGAAGGTCCCAGATTCAAACCTTAGCAGCACCAAGTTGCCACTGTTGGACCCCTATGCAAGGCCCTTATCCCTTAACTGCATAACGTTAACATCCCATTATACATCCAAGTCATTTTAGATAAGTGCATCTGCCAAATGCCATCAAATGTAAGAGTAAGATGGCAAATTATTCATATTATCTTGATTGTCGATATTGAAAAAAAATTTTTTTATTCATTTGGCTACCCATATACAATACACATTTACTGGATAGAGCTTAAAATTCATCCCTTTGCTATTTAATGCCATATAAAATGGAAAACACACTTTCTTTCGTTTTTTTATTGGGCAAATCTTTGGAAATCTCAGCTGTAGCTGTTTGCAAAATTTCTAATTCTAGCAGTTTTAAACAAATAACAGCAAATCCAAGAAAGGGTTAAATCACCATAGTTAATGGCACCACAGTGAAGCCCAGATCACGTGATCACGTGACAGCCCAGCCAGAGCAGAGGATGAAGATCAGGATGTTTATCATTGTATAACTTTAAACACGTAACACCTGAGCAAGGGAACACTTGCGCGCGCGTGTGTGTGTGTGTGTGTGTGTGTGCCGATCAAGTTGAACACACTGAGCTCAGCTGAGACTCATTGCGTAACATAAATCTCTGTTTAACTCATACAACATGTCTCAGTTTACAGTGTAACACATGAACGTGCAGGACATAATGTGGTGTATAAAGTGTGTACAATCAGCTGTGTAACGATGTTATTACACACTTGTGTGAGCTCATGGCCTGATCTAAACACATTAACAAACAATCTGCAGAATAAACTGGCGTTTTTAGTTAACTTATATGTAGAATAAATATAATAACTATTATTATCTACATGCATCAGACTGTCAGCTGATCTGCACAAGCTAACAGTGACATTACACACACACACACACACACACACACACACACACACACACACAAACAGGTCGTGTGCAAAACGAAAGGAATGTATTTTACCTCGACAGAGCATCGGGTTGAATCATGCTTTCACCAAACCAAAGAGCAGCCCCACAACATCCTCTGTAATGGGATCTGACATTGTTTCTCCTGCTTTTGGTGTTGATGCTGCTATGATTCTTATTTCTTCCTTAACTCCGGTGGCTGTCAATGACATCACTTCCGGTGTGTTTTATCCTCTCTGCTTCCTCCTGCTGGAACGTGTGGCGTTTCTAGAAGCGTTGAAACGCTGTAGAATAAACGCGCGCGCAACCTGCTGTTATGGGGAAATAATCAGGAACAGTTTCACCACAGCTAAAGATAATCTGATCAGCTTTGATGTAATCAGTGATATTATTTCAGGTCGAAGCAAACGTACATGTCTTTCTGCAACAAAGTTACTAATAAAAATAAAAAACTAGACAATACTGTAATTTCACAAAATTTTGTTTGGTGTATTGTTTCCCGCTAACTTTCGGAAATTGTGCAAAATTGTACGAAATTGTACCAAGTTCAGGAAAGTTTTAGAATTTACTGTCATTTCATCCTATTATAAGAAATGGGAAAGAAAGGATGTAGAAAAACTTATGTTTACATCTTGTTTACACTAAGTTGTACTTATTTCATCATCAGTCCAACACATTGCCTGTTCAGTAATCAGAGAGAAAATCACAGATGTGGAATCGAAAAGGTAAATTGGATAAAGATGTAACTGTTCATAACATAGCCTTCACCCAACAGTTTTGCGTGACATAACAGACTTATCAGATTTTATAATACAATAATGCTGTGATATATAATTAATATTTTATAATGACACACTCACTTAAGACTTGTTTATCAAAGAAGAAGCCAATCGGACTTTCTTTTTAAAAACAAAGACTTGAAAAAAAATTATTACAATTTATTAAGCTGAACACTTGAACACTTTATAGAGGGGTTAACCAATGAAACTGAAACACTGGCCAATTTAGTGTTGGAGGTTTCATGGCTAAATTTAACCAGCCTGGTAGTCAATCTTCATTGATTGCACATTCCGCCAGTAATAGAACAGTTTTGCTTAAAATATTGCAATGCACACAACATTATGGGTGACAGTTTAGAGTTCAAATGAGGAAGAATTGTTGGTGCGCGTCTCTCTGGTGCATCTGAGATCGAGACCCCAAGTCTTTGTGATGTATTAAGAGCCACGGTATCCAGGGTAATGTCAGCATACCACCAAGAAGGACGAACCACATCCAACAGAAGTAACTGTGGACGCAAGAGGAAGCTGTCTGAAAGGGATGTCGGGGTGCTAACCTGGATTGTACTAAAAAAAATAATAATAATAAAACAACTGCCCAACTCACTGCAGAATTAAATGTGCACTTCAACTCTTCTGTTTCCAAAAAACAGTTTGTCGTGAGCTCCACAGGGTCAATGTACATGGCCAGGATGCTATAACCAAACATTTGGTTACTCGTGCCAATTCCAAACATCGGTTTCAATGATGCCAGCAGCAAAAATCTTGGGCTGTGAACGATGTGAAACGTATTGCTCTCTGATGAGTCCACCTTCACTGTCTTTCCCAAATCCAGGAGAGTTACAGTGTGAAGAAGCCCCAAAGAATCGTACTACCCAGACATTTGCTTACCCAGAATAAAGCATGGGGGTGAATCAGTGAAGGTTTGATTTGCAAAATCATGGCATTCCCTAGGCCCAATACAAGTACAATACAATACAAGTGCTAGATGCCATCACTGCCAAGGACTACCAAATCATTCTGGAGGACCATGTGCACCCAATAGTTCAAACATTGTATCCTGAAGGCGGTGTCGTGTATCAGGATGATAATGCACCAATACACACAGTAAGACTGGTGACAGAGTGGCTTGATGAATATGAAAGTGTGAAGTTGAACATCTACCATGGCCTGCACAGTCACCAGATCTAAATATTATTAAGCCACTTTGGGGTATTTTGGAGGAGCGAGTCAGGAAATGTTTTCCTCCACCAGCACGTAGTGACCTGGCCACTATTCTGCAAGAAGAATAGCTAAAAATACTTCTGGCCACTGTGTAGGACTTGTATCTGTCATTCCCAAGACAAATTGATGCTGTATTAGCCGCACAAGGAGGCCCTATACCATACTAATGAATTATTGTGGTCTAAAACCAAGCGTTTCAGTGTCATTGTCTAACCCCTGAGCATCTAAGCAAGTCCTTGTCATCAATGAAAAATTTCCTTTCCATTCTTCAGGAAGCTATTCACATGTCCACTCTGGTGAACTTGGAAATTAGTAGCAGTAGACATCAATAGAACTGTGTATTATGTGAAGTTATAACAATATATTGGGTTTTAATAATGTTTAACAAACATTTTAAGAAATATATTTTTAACATCAACAAGCAATAAAAAGATACTTTACATACTATAAAAGTTGTAAAGATGTAATGAAGATGAAGGGCTTTTCCACTGTAAAGACTGTTGCTTCGTCTTAGGGATGTACCCATACACCCAAGTTTTGTCACCAGTAAAGGTCCTCGGCATAAAGGGCAGGTTGTTCACAGCACACTGACTGAGTTCTTGGCTTAACGGGAGATTTGCCTGGACCGTTCTATATGACACACCGACAATGACAGCAATGTTGCAGATTGTTTTCTGACAATTATTATACACAAGTTGCTGAATGGTTTTAACATTTTTAGAGATTGAGCTAGTTGAAAGTCTTCCTGATCTCTCATCATCATCCAGTGATGTTTTTCCGCTCTCAAAGCATGTGGAACCACTCAAAACACGTCAAAAGACTCATCTTTAACTCAAATCATGTCAAATGTCTCCGTGGCAGGATTGCTGGTTACGTGTGGAATTTCATGTTCGCTCTTTGCTCTTACTTTGATGTACTTAGGATAATGTCTTTTGGCACACTGACTTGTGAATGTGGGTCTCCCTGTGACAGTGCGTGCAGCCTTGTGCTGCCATCTTTGGCATGTTACAAACCTAGTTTAAAATTTTTTTTGATACCAACTCGTATTTCCTATGAAGCCAAGATAAAGACCTCCCCCATATGACCAGTACATTCTTGATCTGTGGTATGTGAGGAATGACATGACCTTATTTATTTTTAGGAGGATCTTAATTTCTTCCAATGTCATGGCCACATTTTTTTAAGCTACAGACTCCTGGCTAGGGGCCTGGGAGACCCACTTGTATCGGAACTTAGTAAACACTAAGGACACTAACCTACTTCCCTCATCCCATTGGCATCCCTGGATAGCCAACCATTTAAGTCAGGGCCTATTACTCAACAGACAAACCCAGTCATGCTACAGCTTGGGCATCGTGCCGAGTGATTATCATTTATAGTAACCCAGGTGCTTAAACTGCAAGTAGTGTTAATGTTCACAGCAGCTTAATGCCCGCATCCACTGGTTGAACTGATACATCTCCATCTAGGGTTCCCAGTGCTCCCAAAGCTGCTCAAAGGGGATCCAATTCCCTTCCCTAGCGCCTTATGACTCAGTTGATGACCCTTTAATTGTAACTGAAAACTGCCTCCTTACAGACCCTTTGATTTTGCAATCGACCTGCTCCCTGGGTCCAACACAACCTGTTTGTCAAGCTAGAGAAGTCCCAGATCCACATAAGAATCATCTCTTTCTTGGGTTTTGTAGTCTCCATTCCTGAGCTTTGCCAATTTCTTCAGACATTTTGTCAGAAACCTCAGCGCCTTTGCAGCCCCACTCAGTCTCAAAGAACTTGAAGCCTGGTGCCCTGTCACAGCAGTGGGCCGCATAACATATGAACAAAATGTGGAAAAAGGCAAAGTCCGCCTTCTTCAGTTGCAATGCAAAGGGGAAAGCAGGGCAGCAGGTCTTCTCCACCAAGGACATCTCATTGATGGTGGATTCAAAGAAGCTGGCCCCCACGATACATTGGCCAATTCAAGAGCCTCAATAAGATTAACCTAATGACATACTGCTAGCTGGCGCTACCCTGGTCGGAAACCTGCACTTTCCACATTTTGCAGCTTAAGCCAGTACTATGCAGCACTTCAGCAAATTCATCACCCTAACCACACATTAGTGATGGGGCCCTGGCATGCATGGTCAGGCGAATCCTAGATTCATGTGTCTAGACAGCCACACAATATTTGGAGGACTGGGAGGGGTATCGTCCAGAGGTACGCTCAAAGCCTGGCACATTTTGGACCCCAAACTCTTCGGAGTGTTTCGCAATTACCGAGCAGCTGGCATGGGAACATCAGAAGGCGTCTATAGAAAGGAGGCTCCAGTAACATGGTCACTAGGCAGTGCCACCATGAAGGAAATCAAAAGAAAGCAAACGAAATGAGAAAAAAAGAGAATAGAGAAAACTGAAAGGACAAGAGAAAAAGACAAAGGAAAGAAAAGAGAAAACTGAAAAGATAAAAGAATCTTGCCTCAAAGAGATGAAGTTTTGCTGTTTGTGCTTTGTTGTAATTGTGCCCACTCATAGGAAGACTCTTTCTGTTTGAAAAAGTCTTTCTGTAAGTGCACACAATTTCTCCCACAGCTTACCTTCACTCAACTTACAATTTAAAGCCCTGCAAGGGGGCTCGTTATGAAACAGCGCTTTAATATCACGTGCCCACCTCCACTTAGACTTAAAAAAAACTTTGGAACATCAAGGCATATGGAGACTTATGAAGAATTACAAAGACTTAAAAAGACTTGTTGCTTGAAGGCAAATATTTATGAATATCTACGAAGACTTAATAATGAAACCAAAGGCTTACAAAGATTTCTTGATCAAAAAATGGTATTAATTTCCCTTGGTCAAGTGAGGAGCTGTTACATGGTAAGAGACACTGGAGGTAGGCCCGCCATCACATATGGACCCAGGAGTGGAGCATTGCACTTTGGGATCCACTTCAATAGTAGCACCTGTACACCTGAAGTTACCAAATCAGCCAAACTTATGGCAGCAGCAAAATGTATAAAATTATGAAGAAGCGGTTTAAAATGTTCACATTGAACACCAAAATGTGAAAACCAATTTTACCAAGTATTACAAAATCTGAAATAAGTTTTGGGTAAATCTGTGAATATGATAGCCTTAGAATTCTGGTCTTAGCTGACAAGAGATGGATGCAATTTAGCCTTCTGCTATTGTAGCCCATCCACTTCAATGTTTAATGTTTTATGCATACCATGATGCTTTTCTGCTCACCGTTTTGTAAAGAGTAACTACACGAGGTAATTTTTTACTGGCAGTTCAAACTAATCTGTCCATTTTCTTCTGATGTAAACTACGTGTTTGCACCCATAAAACTGACAATGTTTTGGCATTTGTTTGCCTCATTCTGTGTAAACATCAATGTCTTGACCAGAGTTTATATTGCATCATTCTGATGTTCAATGTGAAGATTGAATTAAGATCTTGACCTGTACCCGCATGATTTAATGCACTGTTTGGATAACTGAATAAATAAACAGGCATACGTTTCTTTAAAAGTGGATGATGTGTGTAAATTCCTTCTAGATTTAGTTGCCTTTCAATAATAAAGGTTATGGTCAGACAATTAGAAGGTAAGAAATTAAGATACAGGTTAAATAAATAATTGTAACATTCTACAATAAATGTACAGAATGTTATTATGTAGAATAAATTAATAATATTAAATAATAGTAAATTAATTAATAAATATTTATTTATTAATAAGATCGGTTCGGTGAGATTAAAAAGTGGCTATGTCTACTAGATAGTTGAATCAACACATTTTAAACACTTTACTTTACAATCCAATCCTTCATAGACCAATCTGGTCATTTAATAACAAGTAATTTCTTTTACAAAAATAGAAAACATCAACACTTGACAGCATTAATTGTGAAGCACAGTAAAAAGAGTACTGGAAATCAGATCAGGCTAGATGTAATGTAATTTATTATTGTGGTAATTTATCATTTATACAGTGTTAATCTTCTACAATTATATATTCTAAACAATATATTGCAGCATAAATTGACATAATTCTTTGGTTTAAATTATGGTTTAGTCCAGACTAGTGTAGAACTCTTTCTCTCTCCTGTGCTGCTGCACTGGCATGTCCCTTCTAGTGTCCTGTAGTCTGTTCATATCGATCTCCACCATAGCCATGCCTACATCTGTCCCCCCACAGTCTGACATGACCACACCCCATGGGTCCACAGCCAGGGTGTGGCCATATGAAGAGCGCTTTGCATTATGAGTTCCAACCTGAGCAGCAGCCAGCACATAACACTGAGTCTCAATGGCTCTGGCTCGTAAGAGAACCTGAAAGAACCACAGAACAACAATAACAACTGAGCTTCATGTGCCGGCATGAGCTAAATATAACTTCTTAATTATTCAAAAATCTGAACTCCATATTCCAAATGTCCTGAATACATTAGTACAATGTGTATCCTGGTATACTGTATATTCTTAATTTAATATGCAATAAATATAAACAATATATAAATACCTAGACACACATGTACATGTATAGGTATGTATATACTTACACTTCATATACAAGTTAAGAAATAAAATCCATGGCAATAATATCTAAGACACAATCAACACTTAACTGAGTTTAACCAAGGCTCACATTTAATTTATTGTGATTTAATTTATTGTGTATCTCACTAAATACACATTAAAATGATGATAAAGATTAAACAAAAACTAAATTTTATTGTACTCTGTAAAATGACAATAAAGATATTCTTATTCTTAATGAAGCGATAAGCTTCTTTCTAAGTGGAGAAAAGGACTTAAGACATGCTAGGAAATTCCTAACACAGTATAAAACAGAAAAAAATGTTTTTTTCTCCATTAATCAACTGTGTGTAGAGTCTCACCTCCCAGTGGGCGATGCCTGTTGCCACTGTAAATGCTGATGGATACGTGAGGACCTCTGCCCCATGCCTTTGAAGAGCCGAGGACATCTCAGGGAAGCGCAGATCATAGCAGATCCCCAGTCCCACCTGCACAGCACAATGAATAGACTAATAAACAACTTCTTTAAATAATAACAGAGAAACACACAAACAAACAAGTGTCATTTACTTTTCCAATTGGGGTCTGAACAGGTGGCACTAAACTCGGTCCAGGAATGATGAAGGCACTTTCCTTTAGGGACACACCTTTACCCGTCAACTCTACATCAAACAGGTGACCTTTTCTGTACACAGAAACAATGTCACCTGCAAGCAATCACACAAGGATTAACATTTACCTCTCAGATGTGACTTTTGTCTGTTTATGTCTTTAACATGGCCAGTTTTCATGCTTATACACACATTCACTAATTCGGTCAGCACCAGCGCAATCTTTAACCTTAAGCTATATATATTTTTTGTATACTAAATTTGAAATTGATTCAGTGCCAAATTCCGATTAATGTTGAGTGTGATTTGGTGCAAAATTCATTTTCTGTAAGAAAGATTGTGTAAGAATGTGGTGTAATACCTAGGCCATTAATAATGACATGGCTGTTATAGAGGCGTCTGCTGTTTTCCCAATCATTTCCTCTCTCATGGAAACCTCCCAAAGACAGCCAGACATTCAGTTTCCTGACAGAGACAGAGGCAGTAAATCTTAATTATTTGAAAATTATTCGACCATCTATACAGCTATAAAACTGGAATAAGCAGAAATATTTGTGGTTCAACTCTGCACTTTAATAAAACAGAGTTTTAATAAGATGAAATAAATTTAATGTCTAATTAATATTATGTCCTTTAAAATAAACTAACACAATCCATGTTTTTTCTTCTTGAAAACATTGCCCTTTAGGTTGTGCTTCCTAAGATTTTAAGAAATAGTAAATATAGTGCTAGGCCAAGAAAAGGGGGGTGGATGGGGCTTACATTAATATTACATTAGACTGCCTTTTGTTTGCTTACGGCTGTGGCATCTTTTCGATAAGCTTATGCAATGTCACATCCATAGTCGCATTTTAAATTTCTCTCCAAGATCTTTTATTGAAGATGGGAGAGTCAGTCCATATGTGATAAAGATGTCTTATGATCTCTCAACCAGTTGAACCCAAAAAAATAACTAAACCTGGAACTAGACCTGACCAACTGAAACAACCCCAGATCATAACACTGGCCCGTGCAGGGTTATACCCAGTAGGCACTAGGCATGATGGGTGCCGCACTTCACCCACCACTCTTCTTACCCTGATGCATCCATCACTATGGAACAGGGTAAATCTGGAATTAGAAGCCCACAACCTTTTTCCAGCACTTGTAGATAAATTTTTGTTTTTATCATGCTACACAGCAGCTAAGTCCGAATCCTTTAAGCTCTCTTTATGATGTTTTTCTAATCACATTTTGTCCTCAAAGATTAATGTGTTTTACAGTTCTTAATCCAATATTTGTAGTATACAATCTCCTTAGTCGTTTTCTTTTCTTAATGCAGGTCAATAATTTTACCCTTCTGAAACAGAGTAGTATTTTTTACATGACCACAGGATATGTACTCATGTTTAAGAAATTAGAAGCTATTCACTGCTTCACTTAGGATTAAATAACTTGCTGCCAGCTGAACCATATCACCCACTGCATTGTCATAATGAAAGGAAGGCTCTTACAGTATCTTATCGCTTAGTTAAATCATGGTGGTGTAGAAAATACTTTCCAAAGATAACATTGACTAGTCTATTATTATATGAAGATTACCTGCACTATTGTGTTATATTGTTAAAATAAAAGTGCAATACTTTAATTTTCAGATTGCTATTGTGAAAACAATCCCTAAATTTTAGTAAATGGTTTTACTGCTTGTGTGTGTGTGTGTATATCTGTCAAATCATTATAAAGCCCACATTGTACATATATTGTTGTTTCTTATTCATCATTATCTTACTTTACTGTGGAGAATGTATGCATGCAACCCACTAGTACTTTCACTAAACTCTAATGATACAGTAAGCCTCCACTGTTGCCTTCAGTACATACTTCAGTAACAAAAGCACAACCTATGCACCTGGCTAACTGGGAATATCTGGTGATGATGTCACCCTGAAGGTTTTCAGATAGCCGCAGTGTTTCCTCTTGACTGGAGCCGATGTAATCAAAGCCCTCGGGGAGGAAGATCATGCTTGCACCACCCTCCTTGGCCCGCTCAATCATACGCTTGCATGAAGTGAAGTTTGCCTCCTTGTCAGAGGTAGACATTATCTGACACACAGCTGCCACAGGAGGCGATGACGTCATTCTGAAATATGGAGTGTATAAGAGAGGTTTTCTTGGTTAAAATTTGATAACTGGATCACAGCTCATGACCGCAATGCATATGCTTTTCATTTAATCAGGCCATATGTGTGGAAACATTTCAATGATTAAAAAAAAAAATGAAATGTTAGGGTATGAAACAAGCACCACAATACCAATTAAAAATTGATTGTTCCAGGTAAAAACACAAAAAGCAAGGGGGAAAAAAAAAGTGAGATTATGTATAAACAGATAGGCAAAGGTGCATCTCAATAAATGCATACAGGTACATCTCAATAAATTAAATTATCATCGAAAAAAGTTTATTTATTTCAGTAATTAAATGCAAAAAGTGAAACTCATATTATAGGAATTCATTACACACAGTCTGATTTATTTCAAGTGTTTATTTCTTTTAATTTTGATGATTATAGCTTACAGCTATTAAAAACCCAAAATTGCATATCTCAGAAAATTAGCAGCAAATTAACTCAAAACACTTGTGCTATCTCAGTCTGGTTCAGTAGACTGGCTGTTTACAGAGTGCTGAATGGAAGAAAGTTGAATGGAAGAAAAAAAATTGGTAAAAAAAGGTGCACAAGCAACAGGGATAACATCTCAGTCTTGAGACGATTGTGAAACGAAGCCCATTCAGGAATTTGGGGGAAAATCACAAGTAGTGGATGCAGTTGCAGTAAGTACGGCAAGAGACACCACAAGAACACCATCCTGACAATCGTCAATCGGTTCTCCAAGGCCGTGCACCTGGTGGCTCTCGCCGGACAAAAGAACAGCCGAGCTGATATTAGAACACGTAGTCCGCTTGCATGGGTTCCCGAAAGACATCCGTCTCGGACAGGGGGCCCTAGTTCACTGCCCGGTTCTGGAAGGCCTTCTGCCGTCTGATCGATTCTACCTGCAGTCTATTCTCTGGGTATCACCCCCAGACCAACGGTCAGACGGAGGGGACCAACCAACAACTGGAGCGCTACCTGAGATGCTTTATCACCGATCGCCAGCGCTCCTGGGCCCGCTACCTCATCTGGGCGGAACTATCGCTTAACCACCACACCTCATCGGCCACTAACCTAAGCCTATTTGAGGTATGCCACGGTTTCCAACCTTCCATGTTCAAACACCAGAAACCGGAGGTTGATGTACCGTCAGCCCAACAGTTGGTCCGCCGGTGTCGACGGCTTTGGCGCCAAGCCAAAGCCACGTGATCCGGGACGACTGTACAATGTAGGTGAATGTAGGTATGGTTGTCAACTAAGAATCTTCACCTTCATACAGAGACCCGGAAATTTTTACCCAGATTTATTGGCCCCTACCGCATCAACCTCCGGATCAATCCTGTCACCTACCGGCTCCAGCCTGCGGCGCTTCGAATCCATTCGGTATTCCACACCTCTCAGTTGAAACCCTTCACCACTTCTCCCATGATTCCACTCTCCCCCCTGTTCCTCCTTCCCGAATCATTGACGGTGGCCCTGCTTACACCGTGCGCCGGATTCTTGATTCGCAACCTAGGGGCCGAGGCACCCAGTACCTGGTCGACTGGGAAGGCTACGGTCCTGAAGAGCGATCTTGGATTCCGGCCTGGTTTATCCTCGACTCCGAGCTCATCAGGGACTACCGTCGTCGGGTATCCTCCACCCTAGGACCGTCAAGAGTCAGTCCTGGACGTGGGGGTACTGTCACACCCGCTCCGTGAGCGCCACTAGGACCCGGAAGTGGTACGGTTGCAAAACAAAAAGCATAAAAGGAGACAAGATGGCGCTTCACGTTGCTCAGTCATTAAGTTCGCCCATGTCGGTTCAGATCGTCCGTCTGCCATTTCGTGAGTACTCACTTTCTTTGGTTTACTTTCTGTTTCGAGTCTGTGTTTATAGGACGCGGGTTAAATTTGTGTTTTTCCCTTGCTCTCCTTCTGACATGTCGTCAGCATAAAGGGAATCTTTGTGTTCCAAACCCCCCCCCACAAGAGATACCTTTAATATTGGCATTTTCCCTTAATGCGATAGCCAAAGGTTCAATAGCCACAGCAAAGAGAAGAGGTGACAAAGGGCACCCCTGTCTAGTACCACGCTGAAGCTCAAAGAAAGGGGATAAGTTGTTATTTGTCCGAATGGCAGCCAGTGGGGATGAGTATAGCACTTTTATCCATGATATAAATTTAAGGCGGAAACCAAATTTACCAAGAGTGTAAAAAGAAAATCCCAATTCACTCAATCAAATGCTTTGTCTGCGTCAAGGGAAATAATGGTTTCCAAAGTGTCAGATAGAGATGGGTTATAGATAACATTCAACAGGCGCCTAATATTAAAAAAAAGAATATCTGTTTTTTATAAAGCCTGTTCGATCAGGTAAAATAACACAATGCATAACTTTCTCCAGACGGCGGGCCAAAACTTTTGCTAAGATTTTCGTATCTGTATTCAACAGTGAAATTGGACAATATGAACTACAGTCAAGAGGATTCTTTTCTTTCTTTTTCTTATCTGCTAATTTTGTAAATTGTTCCCTGGTCTCATTATTTTGTTTTGCACAAAAAGAAATAATCTGCCCCCTTAGATATGCCTTTAAGGACCCCCAAACTGTAGAAAATGACATACCTGGAGTTTGATTGACTGATTGTTTGATCATTGAACTCATAAAGCTCACAAACTTCTCATCTGAGAGAAGTGAGGAGTTAAATCTCCAAGGCTGATAGTTAGGTCCTGCACTGGGGATATGAATTGTCAGTCAGTGGAGAGTGGTCTGATATCACTATGGCTTTCTAATCTGAATCTGTTACAAGAGGCAGAAGCCTTTTATCTACAAGAAAATAATCTATGCATGAAAAGGTATACTGTACTGGAGAATAAAATGAGTATTTTCTTGTAGTAGGATTTCGGAAACACCAAATATCTGCCAATCCATAAGCCTCCGGAAACTTTGTATCACTTTTGCTGATTCGGATTTGGGCGTTTTTTTAGGGGAACTGCGATCTAACACAGTGGAAAGAACGCAATTTATATCACCTCCTATAATAAGGTGGTGGGTTGTCATATTTGGGATCCGAAACAGAAAGTTAGCAAAAAAACCTTCATCATCCCAATTGGATGCATACACATTGGCTAGAATAAGTGGGAGCCCGTATACTTGCCCAACTACAATAATATAGCGGCCAGAAGTATCTGCATCTACAGTAGTTGCTACAAATGGTTTTTATTAATCAGAACAGCAGCCCCCCCCTCGCCTTTGAGCGGAAGTTGGAGTGATATACTTGTCCGATCCATCCCTCTCTTAATTTAGATTGGTCACGTGCGTAAATGAGTCTCTTGAAAAAAGGCAATATCAGCTTTGAGGTGTTACAAATGAATAAGGACTTTTTTTTCCTCTTACAGGATGTTTAAGGGATTTAACATTCCAACTAACAAAATTGTCAAACATCCATTAGTCTGTCTAAAAGAAACACCTGTTTTTGTCATGAAAAGGTAATAGCAATAGTAAAGCTGCAGATTTACAAAAAATAGAATAGAGCCAGGAAAAAAGAAAGCAAGAAAGAAAGAGAAAAGAGAGAGAGAGAAAGTGATTTTTAAAAAAGTACTGCTGACTGGCATGAACCCTAACCCAATCACCCATTTAAACCAGGTGATTAACCCAACCCACACCAACAAATCCACACACTGTGCTTATCTGGATCCTACTGAGCCAAAACCAGGCTCTCACTGAACCATCTTAAAAGCTTGTAACAATAAAATATATAAACAGGTCTAAACATTAACTAGTCAACATAAACCTTATTATGATCATGAAGCGTTAATTACAAATAACTTTGTACTGAAACTAAAACGGAAACTTCAACATAATTACACTTACTTGCAATAAACCTCTGTAGTTTACCCCGGTCAGTACTGTGTTTACCGTCCATGTGCCAACGATACGAAATATGAACGTTCTTCAGAAGTTAAGGACTGGCTTCTGCGGGAGTAATAACACTATGCTTAACATAGTGCATGGCTTTATCTGGATCTGTGAACATCTTGTCCTCGCCCTTATAGGTGATACGGAGTCGCGCAGGTGTCGCACACTGTCCTGTCCTTCAAAGAGTTTTCTAACCTCGATAAATGCCGCAGGAGCCTTGGCCACACTCGGAGTGAAGTCGGGAAAAATATATCTATTTGCTCCCTGTTAAAGCGAAGCAGACCTCGGGACCGGGCATGGCGCAGTTCCTCCATACAGTGCTGATGGTAGTGTAACTTGACAACAATGGTGTGCAGTTTCCCTCCTTGCTTTTTGGGGCCAAAACTTCTATACGAATGGTCAATAAGGGGGTCCTTGTCCATCTGAAGAATTTTGGTCAGTAATTTAGAAACAGACGCCAGACATCCCTTTTTCCAATTTTGAGGTAGATGAAGAGGCAGCGCGGCTTGAGCTCGGGTCACTAACGGGGCTGAGGGCCGAGGGTGTGCTGGGCCTAGTGCTGGATGATCCGCTAAATTTGTATTTTCTCAAGCTCGCAGCCATAGCCGACACCAAAAAAAAACTACTAAACTTGTCACCAAGTTATGACTACGTATTACTGACCAGTTATTGAAATAAACTAGAAATTAAAAAAAGGATTTTAACATATTAAATGTTATTGTTCAGCGAGAGCCCGACAAAAAATGTCCTACTCCATAATAGACTCTATAGCGCCCCACCAAAAGACAATTCTTACTCAAGTTTAAATGCTTGTGTTGGGTTGGGTGTTTAAATCTCATCTCTGGCCTGTGTGATGTGCATCGATTTGGTATGTTCTCCCCACGCTTGGTGGGTTACCCAGGTACTCTGATTTGTCCAAACGTGTGGTATAGACTACGTGGTCTGATTTCTGAATGGTTTCTAAATTAGCCATAGTGTATGAGTGAATGATGCTTTGGCACTCCATCCAGGGTATAATGTTGTAACTCTGTATTGTGCCCCAAGTTGCCTGGGATGGGGTACAGCCTGACCCCACGACCCTTAACGGAATCAGGGGTGCTGTACAAGAGGGTAAGTAACGATGATTCAGTGATGATCAGGCCCCTGAGTGATTGGGAGCCCCTAAAATCCTATGGCTCTCAAAAAGTGTTGGCATGGTCATTATACAGAGTATATTAGGCTTTCAAGAGGCCATAATTTTTTTAGCAATGATCCTGCACAGGATAAGCAGTTTAAATTAAAATTTTATTTGTCACAACCATACACGGTATTTTATGACATGCAGTTAAATGCTTATAAATATGTATAAATTAAACAGGATATGCAAACTGTGCAATATGGCATATACTGTAGGTAGTACAGCAGGAGTATAGATAGAACATGAGGTATGAAATAAAGTGATGTGTGTTTCAGTAGCAGTGTTGTTGTCCATGTTTTAAAGTGCAAGTTAGTACTCATTTAGTGTAAACGAGAACAAGAGATGTATTAGTGTTAATGTGCAATGTGGTAAGTAATGTAGTGTACTCCAACACAGGTGGGAAGAAGACAAAGACTGATCAGTTATGTACTATGTGCTGTTCTGGTTGAGGCCCCGAATAGCCTGCGAAAGCAGCTCGTGCTTAGTCTCTCTGTTTTGGCCTTCAGGGAGTGGAAGCATTTTCCTGAAGGCAGCAGAAAGAAAAATCCATTGCTGGGGTGGCTTAGGTACTTTACTAGCTTCCTGGCCTTGGCCCAGCAATGCTTGCTTTTTTATGGTATTAAAGGCTAAACTGTAGCGTGAGACGCCTGCACCTTGCCGACCAACGTCCGGCAAAAAAAAGGTTAAATTGGTATGGCTGCAGGGAAAGATACCATCTGGTGACACGGGAGTTGTGATCCTTCATTGTATGGATCCATGTCAGGGCTCTGTGATCCGTCTCCAGTAGGAACTTCCTTCCCAGCAGGTAGTATCTGAGGCTCTCCAATGCCCACTTAATCGCCAGGCCTTCCTTCTCCACTGTGGAGTATCGCGTCTCTCTTGGTAACAACTTCCTGCTCAGGAAAGCAATGGGCCTTTCTTCACTCACACTCGGATTTCATAGGGAAGAACCCGAAGTAGCTGTTCCAGGACTACGATCTCGCCGATCTCCTCCTTGGTGTGCAGCTCAGGCCTCACCCAACGCCGGTACAAGTTCTGCAGCCGATGGTAAGTTTCGGTTGGTAACTCCCCAGCTGGAATGGAGACGGCACGGAACCGCTGACGGTAAGTCTCTGGAGAGATGTTAAACTTTTCCAAGAGCGTCTCCTTCAAGTCTGCGTAGACCTCCGCTCGATCCTCGTCCATAGCCAGGTATGCCTCCAGCGCCTGCCCGGTTAACAGTGGAACAAGACGATAACTCCACTCGTCCTCTGGCCACCTCCAGGTCTTATCCAGACGCTCGAAGCGACGCAAGAAGTTCTCAATGTCCTCCCCCTGTTGGAAGACTGGCAGCTTTGGCTCTGATCGTAGCGTCGGCTGGCTGCTGGGCCCCATGTCGGTCGGTGTGTCTCTGTCCCTCTGATAAGCTGTTCTCCGGTGCTGAGCTGGTGTTGGGAGCTCCATCCGTGGGCTCTCACCATCAACCGACCCCTCAGCTGGTCGAACAGCTTGCAGAATCGACTCTCGTAGATTTTGTAGCTCTAGAAGATATCGCTGCTCTCTCCGCTCTTGTGCATTTAGGAAGTCACGCATCACAGCATACATCTCACCTCCAGATGACGCTGCCGGAGAGACGGGTCTGTCTTGAGATGATGTGGACTTGGGACGAACAGTCACGAGATCCTCCTCTCTCTTTTCCTCCGTAGAGTCGACAGTGTCCCAGGCCACATCCTTCTCAGCCACAGCTTTGGACTGGGAGCGAAGCCCCACTCTAGGCTTCCTGCCTCTCATCACTGTCTTGCGAGTAGCCATCCCACTTCTGACACCAATTGTGAGACGCCTACACCTTGCCGACCAACGTCCGGCAAAAAAAAAGGTTCAACACCCGGGAAAAATAAAAAATAAATCCAAAAATGATGGCAATACTCGCAGTGGTGTTGAGTAAAAGGTGATAATTTATTTACAGTGCTTAAGAGGGGTCCCAGTGGAAAACAAATAAAAAAACCAAACCAAACCAAAGCTATATACAAAGTAACAAAATAACACCATACAAAAAAAGAAAAAAAAGGAAAAATGGAAACAAACAGATAAACACACTCCGATTGTGAAATATAGCTCACGGCACCACAGTTGCACGCTCGCTGGCCAGGTAAACCGACAGGGACAGGTCACTTTGTGACATGTAGTCAACAAACAGCAGTTTAACATAATTCTCCTTCCTAGTGAGTCAGTGTTCTTTGTAGGAGGTGTGAGATGGCATCATCTGTCCATTGGTTTGAACAGTATAAAAAGTGTATGGGATGATAAAGCCTCTGACTTCTAAACTATCTAAGGTCAAGGTTCTAGGGTGATAGAGCCAGGCAGGATGGGTTTTCTTTGAGACAGGAACAATAATGGCCTCTCTAAAGCATGTGGGGATTATCGATTGGGATAAGGAGAGGTTAAATACTACCATGAACACAGGTTCTAGCTGGTCTAGCTGAGAGCTTGACCTGAGATGCTGTCTAATGTTCACCCTCCTGAAGGTTTTCCTCACATCAGGTTTGGAGATGATTAACGCACTTCCCGAGTTGTCATTGTCCTCCTGTCTGCTGCCATTAGCACCACTAGCGCTATTAGCATTGCTAGCGGCCTTAGTGCTGTTAACAGCAGCAGCCTCGGCGTGAGTGTAGAAGTTGTTCATCATTCCGGTTGTTGGTGTTTTATAGTTCATTATTGTCCTTAGTCCCTACCCCAGGCGTTTAACATCTGTTTATATTGTGGCATGAGGAAGATGGCGGCATGGTCAGATTTCCAAAATGGGGTGGATAAGATTGTGCCTTGTAGCCATCGTTGAATGGTGTGTAACAGTGATCCAGGATCCTTTTACCCCTGGTGAGGAAATTGATATGTTGATATAGGTTTGCACTGTCAAAGTCCTCCGCAATAATAAGCGCTGTGTCCTGGGGTTGTTGATGTTCAGCCTTCATTCATATACATTACTGCACAGTGAAATTCTTTATTCTTTGCATATCCCAGCTTCTTGTTAGAAGGCAGGGGTCAGAGCGCAGTGTCAGCCATTTTACGCCACCCCGGAGCAGACAGGGTTAAGGGCCTTGCTCAGCAGCAACCTGGGGCTTGAACCGCCGACCTTCCAATCTGTAATTCAGACCATAACACACTAAGCCACCACTGGCCCAAGTTGTGTTGTGTCTAGTGCTGAATGAGAGCCTCATCCAGTTCACATAAGGCAGAGTTGGTTATGCAGGAGCGTGTAAGAAATAGAATACTCTTGCTGTTGCTTCAGCTGCTGTTAACTATTCAACACACACACCGTCTTCCTTTGACTTCCCTAATTCCAAAGTCCTGTCCACACGGTGAACCAAAAAATGCTGGGTGGCATGGTCCGACACAGATGGGATCAGCCATATCTAGGCGAAGCAGTGGAAATTGCAGTCCCTAATGTCTCCCTGTAACTTTACCCTGGTCCTAAGGTCATCAAGTTTATTTTTCTTTAACTGGATGTTGGCTAGCAAGATGCGAGGCAAAGCTCTCAGCCTGTTCCTAATGCTCGTTTCCCTCAGGTCCATCGCTTTTGGTTGTGTCATTTGTACTTTCTTAGGAAGTACATTTTGAAGCACATAACACTGTCAGTTCGGGTATTTCACATACCTTCACCTCGGAATACTGCGGATATGTTTGCTCTAACAACTCATGTTTTATTATTACTGATTTAATTAACACCATAGTTTCTTAACATATGAGACATACTGGTTTTAATCTTCACGCACAAAGAATGAACATACAATGATCTATCCATACATCTTTGAAAATTCACCTTGCTGTAAGCCATGCTGTATTGGGGTGTTGGGCGTTTCTGTTTGGTGAGGATTTGAGCGTTTTGTAGGGGCATTATGGTCGTTTCTGTGTCTTTCACATGCTTTTTGTATTTATGGTAAACTATTGCGTTGATTGGCTCTATGAGATTAGCTGGCACAAAACTGCTCATAAGGTCTCTTCTACTCAACATTTACTTAACATTTTCATTTCATTTACGGTGCAGATTAACCTTAAGCAAATACAGAAGGACTGGCAACGTTTCATTGCATTCTGTCGAGCCAGTTTTGCGTGATGCTGTGACAAAATTGGCTGGACAGTTTTAGGTCCTTCAATGTACAGACAAAAAGTTTATTTTGTGTGCATATAAAGTGGAACCTTGGATTGCAAGCATGATTCGATCTGGAAGCGTGCTTGTTTATCAAAACACTTGTATATCAAAGTTTCCCCATAAGAAATAATAGAAACTCGTTCCATTACCCAAAAATATTATATACTTTATTTTTTTTATATTATATTACTTTATTATTTACTTTATATTTTGTAATAATATTAAATATAAAGTAAAAATAAAACAAATTAAACTGCACTTTACCTTTGGAAAAGACAGAGTCGACAGTTCTGTAACTTTTATAACAACAGAAAGGCATAAAATAGTTATAACAAAAACTAATGACACACATGCTTTCTGCAAATTTTTTCTCAGGACACTTTTCTGTAATTCCAATTATAATTTAATCAATAGTATTTGGATTGATGGTAAATGTGTTTAGACATTTTAACAGTACAATGTGATCATTTAAAAATATAAATAGCATGTAGTAGTTAAATACACCAGATTTTCTTTCTTGCTTTTCTTTCTCCTGAGTAAAACTAACAGATATGTAAGATGAGACAGTGTAGTTGTTAGGAAGTCTCTGATATTAACTGCCCTTCTGAAAGACCCACCCATTTTACTCTGTCTGATATTAACCATTTTGTGTTAATGATCTTGTATCAACTCAGTTGGGACATTAAGTCTTGTACGCATTAGTGAGATCTGTGTGTATTTTGGTGGAAGGTTGTGGCAACGTTCCAGAGGATGCGGCAGTAGCAGCAAAGCATGGCCTTAAAGGCTGCTAAACTGGAGATGGACATAAACAAACACAGGTTTTATGTTCAATTATTATTATTATTTCACCCGTTTTTTTATTTATTTTTTTATCTTCAAGCTCTTAAAACACTTTAGTGGTGAAACTAAATAGCAATTAAAATTGCAAATTGAAATTGTGATTTTATTATGTCATTACAATGTATATTATATATAGCCCTACTAAATAAAATGTTGCACACACTAAAGCCCAATCCCAATTCTACCCCTTACCCCTACACTACCCCTCCGTTTGGCGCGTTTACGTGAAGGGGTAGGGGTGTCTCATTTCTCTTTTGTTGGAGGGGTAGGGGTAAGGGGAAGGGCCAGATAGCCCTCCAAACGAAGATTTTTTGGGACCTCACTTCAAACGAAGGGCTAAGTGAAATTTTCAAGATGGCTGCTCACTCGAGCAAGCAGACCCATAAATGTAACAAATTTTTGCCATCAATAAGGATTTTTATGACAAGTTTTCATTATATGTATATTACCTTTTCTTGTGTTTGTGTTTATGGTGTTTTTCTGTAAAGAAACGTTTGCAAAAAAATCGCTAAAGTGCATAGCACCGATTGCACGATATTACAAAAATATATTTTTATGTCATATACACTGTACTGCATGCTGCAAACAAATATGAAAGTTCAGTAGCACGGCAGTTTGCCGAGCATTTGATAACGCATTGTTTGTTTTGCTTACGGCCATATGTGTACATGTAAATGAACGGATACGTATGATGACGTATAACAGTGTTGTAGTGGTGTCCTATTTCTTAGGGAAAATATTTTAACCCTTCCTCTTTCCACTTCGTTTCAAGGGACAAGGGGAAGGGGCGAGGGGTAGGGGAAGGGGTAGAAAATAGAATTGGGATTGGGCTTAAGATTTCATTCAGTCATCTTTAGCTTTGATTACAGCACACAATGTGGTGTTACAGTTACATGTATAAAAAAGATTCCTTATGCATTCCCCAAAAACAGCACTTCTATTTGCACATCTATGTAAATATTAATATTTTCCCTATTGTCCTAAAGTATTTCCTTTTTGAAATGTAATATGCATTGCCCGCAGATTTGTTGGAACCTACCAGATTAACTTGCTTTTTAAGGCTCCAATGTATGAAATGCAAACATATAATTTAAAAAACGAGTTCTGAGCAATGTACGATGATTGCGAGCATGATTCGATCTGGAAGCGTGCTTGTTTATCAAAACACTTGTATATCAAAGTTTCCCCATAAGAAATAATAGAAACTCAGACGATTTGTTCCATAACCCAAAAATATTATATACTTTATTTTTTTATATTATATTACTTTATTATTTACTTTATATTTTGTATTAATATAAAATATAAAGTAAAAATAAAACAAATTAACCTGCACTTTACCTTTGAAAAAGACAGAGTCGACAGTTCTGTAACTTATGCCTTTAATAACAACAAAAAGGCATGAAATAGTTATAACAAAAACTAATGACACACATGCTTTCTGCTTCCCGCTTCAGCTGCTTGTTCTCTGCTCTTTTTGAACATGCCAATCCTTACTATTACTCAGTACTGTCATCTAATAGATAAGTGGGTTTATTGTTCACGTATCCACTAGATGGCAGGAGGGATGATAATGGTAAGGAATGGCATGTTCAAAAAGAGCGGAGACCAAGCAGCTGAATGTGGAAAGCAGAGAGCATGTGTGTTGCTTGTTTGTGAAACAATCACTGCAAAAGAATCCTAGCTGCAGTGATTGAGATCAGAGAGAAGAGGGGGAAGGAAGTGGAATGCTGTGTACAACATACACACACACACATACAAACACAAAATAAAGGATGCTTCTGAAAAAACAATTGACTCAGTTGTGATCACGTTACTCTCTGCGTCAAAACAAGAAGCACATGTGTGCCACATGATACTCGATGATATTTGGTACTCGTAAACCAAGACTCGCTTGTTTATCAGGAAGAAAATTTATACCAATCTTTGCTCGTCTTGCGGAATGCTCGGAAACCAATTTACTTGCAATCAAAGGTTCCACTGTAAATCATTTGGATGTACACCCACTAACTAAAGTGAGTACACTCCTCTGATTTCAGAAAGTTTTTTAGTAGATCTTCTTAAAGGACAATACTATAGAAATGAAACTTGGATATGTTTAAGAGTAGTCAATGTGCAGCTTGTATAACAGTAAAGATTTACTGTCCTCTGAAAATAACTCAACATACAGCCATTATTGTCAAAATAGCTGCCAACAAAAGTGAGTACACCCTAAATGATAACAGCTGTACATATTTGGCCATACAAAGTCACACGTATTGTGTTTATGTATTTCTTCGTGGCCAAGAATGTCTCCAGACCTGAACCCTATTGAGCACCTCAAGTGGAAGGTGGCGAAGCGCCATGGGAGAGAATCCCAGCAACAACATGTGCAGCTCTGGTGAATTCCATGTCCAGGAGAATTAAGGCCGTGCTAGATAACAATGGTGCTCACTGACACTTTATAACTATATAAAATATTGACAATTCTGACATGTTCACTTAGGGTGTACTCATTTTCGTTGCCAGTTATTTAGACACTAAAGTCTGCATGTTGAGTTATTGATAAAGGACAATAAATCTGTACTGCTATACAAGGTGCATATTGACTACACTAAAGTATATCCAATTTTTATTTCCAAAGTATTGTCCTTTGAGAACATATAATAAAGTGGTTGCTGAAATGTGAGGGGTGTACTCACTTTTGTGAGATCCTGTATATTGGTGTTAGACATATCCGATTAATGCTATCCTGAAAACTAAGCATACAAACTCATTTAAATTAGAAGACAAGCCCTAGTGTGCTGAACTGAAGTGTGTTACCTGTGTGGACTTCTCACTGCTTCCAGCCGCCTGAGGAAATTATACTTTGGTTGAAGCAGAACTCGCTTCCGCAGAGTATGAGAGAGAAGCATAAACTTCTCATAAAACCAATAACCTCACAGTGTATTTTACCGCGTCATACCTCGAACTTCATCCTCAAAAACATTAATGAATCACTATTGAACTTGACCCTGGCACGAGCCTGAAAATATATATTTGTAATAGATTTTCATTGACGAAAATTGTCTCTTCAAAATAAACATTACACTTGTGTGAATTTTTTTTATTTTGTACACTATATACTTAAACACTGTCGTTTTCTCTACAAACACACCACATCTTTTTTTTTTTTAAACAGGCGTTCAGTACAGACAGCCCGCCTGAGGGCGATGTAGAGGTCCTCTCAGCTTGAGCACTTCATTTCAACATGGCGGCGAACAGCGGTAGCGGCACGGGGAGTAAAAGCAGTGGAGGGAAGCAGTCTGGCCCCTCTGCCGAGCAGGTACATTTCAGCTGGGCTCCTTGTGTAGCACACGGGGTTACTGTGTCTTTATAATAAACGAGAAGATATGTGTAAAGAATAAAACACATATTATTGCCGTGCACAATTAGCTAGCATGCTAGCACTGAGAGGCGTGAATGTGTTAGTAGTGCTGTTGCCTGGCTCTATAGCAAACGGATCCTTATACGGATTAAGTGCACTACATAGGGCGTGTGAACCGTTATTTCGTTCCCGTATGTAGTGCACTTAAGAAAAGACTTGGGAAGGCATTCCTCCTGAAGTTTAACGTTTCCAGGCAGCGGTTTGGGTGGACCCCAGCAGAGATCCTGAATAGTGAGTTAGCACCGCATTGATATAAAAGAAGATTCATTTGTGTATGAAAGTACAGTGTGAGTCGGGAATGAGCTGAGTGAGCAGAGCTGGGCTGCTATTTCTGCCCACTGGTGCCATGGTATGTTTCATGATCTCTTCGTGCAAGCAAAGAAAAATGAGGAGATTTTAAATTTTTTCAGTGATTTAAATTATAAAATGCTTCAACTCGCTTTATTTTGCATAAGGCTTTTAGTAATAGTTGTTGTCACAAAGCACTGGTGCTGAAATCTGAATCCTCTGTGTACAAATCAGCGCACACAGATTTTATGCCAAGTGTCCTGAGGCCACCCTCCCAGTCGATGGATGTCCTCTATCCAGGGAAGGGGTTTGGTCATTACCTGAGAAACAAACCCAGTAAAGAATCATGCCACTAAGCCTACAAACTAACTCTTTTTGAGCAGTGGAAGTGGTTTGCAGTCACAAGGCTCAATAAGGCAGGTCTGGGGTGATGTGTCAGGGTCAGGTACTAACATAACATCAAGCAGCAGGAGTCCATGTATAGACAGGGCAGTTTATTAAGTATGTTCTGATCCTTTTCTGCCCTAAAATGGCATACTTGCAAGAATGCAAGTTAGGATGTCTCTGGCAATTTGTCACACTAGGTCATAACTAAAGGTTTGCCCATTACATCATAACTAAAGGTTTGCCTATTACATCATAACTAAAAGGAGAACCAGAATGTGGAGTCATGGATCAGGGAAGGAAGCATTTAAAGACTGTACTAGAAAGTCTGCTTTAAAGGAAGGACAGGGAAGCTTTTGAGCAGAAAGAGAGATCAATACAGTAGGTGGCGGTGATGCAACCTACAGAACTTTAACTAGATGCAGAGTGGGTATTAGGCAGATGTGCTTATTCAGAACAGCTTACAAAAGTGCTTCGTAAACCTACACTCTACATTTTCTCTATATAATTTCCTAATAATTTTTTTTTTTAGGAAATTATATAGAAAAGTCTTGAAGGGGACCTATTATGCAAAGTTCATTTTTTTTTTATTTTTTATAGACATTCAGATGGGTCTGCAGTAAGCAAAAGTTGTGAAGGATCCAATAAAATATAGGATCTGTAAGCAAGTGGCTTCCCCTGATTTACCATCCAGTCAAGCACTGAGTTTTCTAGATTACAGGAATACCACAATCATTATCTGATCTCACACTGTAGGCATGTTACACAATCAGATTCTGAGGGCACAGTTGTACTGCCAGTCAATACTGCAATTTTTTTCTCAGGACACTTCTCTGTAATTCCTATTGTAATTTAATCAATAGTATTTGGATTGATGGTTAATGTGTTTAGACATTTTAACAGTACAATGTGATCATTTAAAAATATAAATAGCATGTAGTAGTTAAATAAACCAGATTTTCTTTCTTGCTTTTCTTTCTCCTGAGTAAAAATGACATATGTAAGATGAGACAGTGTAGTTGTTAGGAAGTCTCTTATATTAACTGCCATTCTGAAAGACCCACCCATTTTACTCTGTCTGATATTAACCATTTTGTGTTATTATTTTGTGTATCTTATATCAACTCAGTTATTCTTTGAGGGACTTTAAGTCTTGTATGCATTAATGAGATCTGTGTGTATTTTGGTGGAAGGTTGTGGCAACGTTCCAGAGGATGCGGCAGGAGCAGCGAAGCATGGCCTCAAAGGCTGCTGAACTGGAGATGGACATAAATGAACACAGGTTTTATTTTCAATTATTATTATTATTTCACCGTTTTTTTTTCTTCTTCAAGCTCTTAATACACTTTAGTGGTGAAACTAAATAGCAATTAAAATGTTTAGTCTTGAGTCTGAAATTGTGATTTTATGTCATTACAATGTATATTATACAAAGCCCTACTAAATAAAATGGTAAACACACTAAGGTTTCATTCAGTCATCTTTAGCTTTGATTACAGCACACAATGTGGTATTACAGTTACATGTATGATGTAGTTACATTCCTTATGCATTACTCAAAAACATCACTTCTATATGCACATCTATGTAAATATTAATATTTTCCCTATTGTCCTAAAGTATTTCCTCTTTAAAATGTAATATGCATTGCCCGCAGATTTGTTGGAACCTACCAGATTAACTTGCTTTTTAAGGCTTGTGGTTGAAATTTGTTTTCCTTAAGCGTAATGTCTGGTCCCCCCCCCCAAAGAAAATAGTTTTACTTAAAAAAAGATAGGAAAAACAGTAAGGATCCCAGTCTAACCTGTATTTCATGTAAATAAATATTAAATCATTTAGCATGTTTCATGTTGTATCTAAACTAGAACTATTGCTAATAATGATGTAATTATCTGTAGTGGTACAGGATCAGGATAAGATTGTATGTCACACCTATACCTCACCTGTGGGCGTTGTGTGTGACGAATGTGATTAATCTAAGTGTCTTTCTTTAGCCTGGTCATCGACACGCTGAAGGAAGTTGATCCCTCTCGGAAGTGCTATCGTTTAGTCGGAGGCGTTTTGGTTGAGAGGACTGTAAAAGAAGTGCTGCCTGCGCTGGAAAACAATAAAGAACAGGTACTTGAGATGCTGAGAGTCAGTCTGTGTCTGTAATGACTTTTATTTGTCTTGATGGTTAGAAGTAGTTATAAATAGGATGTTAATGTTAAAGTAAAAAAAATGCAGGTCTAAATACACCAGAGACTACAGTGATACTTTTTCAATTAAAGCAGTGATCAGATCAAATGATACAAAAGATGAAATCACAAAATAGAATTTAAATCACAGGTGTCTTTACCTAGATGATATTTGACCTATTTATTTGTCTTCTCATCAAGCCATCTTTGACATTGTTTTTTATTATTATTATTTTTATTTTATTAATAATAAAAATCAGCTGGGTGTAAATTGGGTCAGAGTGGACAGGCTTATGAACAGCCTGGATGATTTTATAAACAACTAAGCATAGACATTGTCACAATAGATGATTTTATAAACAGCCCAGGGGTAAACAGTGTCAGTCAATGTTTTAATAAATCATATATAAAAAAAAGTTCACAGTGCAGTTTTCAATCTGACCTGTTTTTGTTTTCTTTCTTCCTCATTAGATATCAAAGATAGTTGCGTCACTCAGCACACAAATGCAGACGAAAGGGCGGGAGCTGACAGAGTACCGTGAACGTTATAACATCCGCCTGGTGGGCGAAGACGACAAACAGGGCAAAGGCAACGTGTCTCAGGCCAAAGAAAGTGAAGAAGGAGGTTCTAAAAGTGGAGCTGGAGTTCTGGTTTCTTAGTTGCTTTAGGAGTCAATATAAACATATAAGTAATAGTGTAGGGTTTAAGAGGTTGAATATTGTGAAAAACACAATTTTACCTGTGAATTTTGTATATTCATAATATTGAGACGGTCTCTAATCTCTTTAAAGTTACAAGCTAGGGTAAAGAACAGCACAGCTGATGGGGAATATTCTTACAGTAGAGACAGTAATGTTACAGTTAAGGGTTTATTTTGAGTGCAATCATGATCTTTAATCCATATTTTCTTTTCTCTTTCTCAAGCATTGTTTAGGCGAATGTAAATTACAGAACATACACAGCCCACTGTGCCACAAATCACTGCATCCTGAGCAACTGTTTTTGCCTTTTTCCATTGTAATGAATGTTGTATGCTTTGAAACAGACCTACTGTACATCTGTTAGACACTTCATATGTTAGGTGAATTAAAGGCTTAGGCCCTTTTACTTAGCTACTTAATGTCATGAGGCTACACTATAGAATGTCACTGTCTATATCTGTGATTATTCACATGGATCTGAATGATGCCCCAGGATTTTGATCCTTAGAGTACATTATTCAATTAACAAATGCACCCCAAACCCCTTGAGTTTGAAATTAGAGCACAGCCCTACCTGACAACTTATTAAAACTGTACTTGTTTTGAAGAAGGTTGTTTTTTTTATGTTTGTCTTGTTTGTTTTGGTTAATGGATTAAAATGCAAACTTAAACATTTTCCCTAAAAGTGTATATTTCCATTTTCCACACGTTAATCATATCAGGTGTATTTTTTTGTCTGTCATTCCTCAATATGTCTTAGCGTATGCCATATTTGTTGAAATTAAGAACCATGGTGCAACACAATACATAAAAGTGTAAGAGATACAGGACAAGAACAAGAGTTCCATGAATAAATAGTGTCTAATGCAGCCTTAGTAAGTGCAGTTAGCCTAGCACACTACTCCACTCTGGGTACAATTAAAATGAGTCATTGTGTGACCAATATAAATAAGTACTTGCTATTGTAGTACCCCTTATGTGACTTGTGATGAAGTTTAAGGAGCAAACCAGTATCTAAAAAACCACAATGTAGTGTATTGCCTAAATACTGTTAAAGTGCTTTAAGATGATAAGTGATGATTCTAATAGGAATCTATGTTCTGTTTTAAAGATTAGATCAACACGCACCTCTTGCATACCTCAGTCGTTTATCTATGGCTGGTAATGTCCACTAAACGTCTTGACAATCATAACTGACCATTTCATCATATACTGTATTCTGTAACTCAAGCCTGATGCATGTTGGACCTTATTGTATGTTATACATCTGAGGTTATGACCTTGATGGAATAAGAGGTAAAGGACTTTAGCTTTATGAAAATTTAATGTGTAATATCTGAACTATTTAAATATCTTACATCAATATTCACTAAGGGCTGTAGATGCCACTAGCATGCACTTCGAGTAATTAACTATACCTGGGTCATAATTATAATAGATTATGAATAATCTATGTAATTTCACATTCTCATTCCTCAAATATACATCAAAAAGCTATACTAAATTTTAAAGAACAACATTGTGTCATGTTATGTTAAGCACATGTTTAGAATATTATGTTTTAATTGAAAGCCCTTCCTTTTTTCACTACAAGACTTTTAAAAGGACCTATACTACTAAATTCAATTTAGTTTGCTCGTACATGTGAAACTATTTTAATATTATTGATTTCATTCACCACTCCTTTCAAAACCAGTAGTGATTATTCATTAATTTATTTGCAATAAGTGCTTTTTCCTGGCATGGATCAGACAATCCAGAGCCAGTTCAGGAACACTGGGTGTGAGATGGTAAATAACTCCAAAAGGGATCCCAGTCCATTGAAGGGGACCATTACATTGGCATGAAAGGGATATTAAGAAAAGCCATGTAGCTACTGGCACGTTTTTTTAAGAAAGCTGGAGAGCCCAGATGAAACCCACTCAAAAACAACAAAAAACAGAAAAAACACTTCCAGTTTACCAGACACAGAGGTACAGCTACAATAAGAACCAAACAACATTTTAGTCTTTTCAATGATGCTTTACTGCCCTCTATTGGTCTTCTTACAACCAGAAGTATTTTTTTTTAATTAAATACTAATTAAAATGCACTGTACGTCATATTAATACTATATATCTGGACACCAAATAATATTCATACATATTTATTCATTTATTAGTTTATATTAAAACATCCCATCACTACTTACAATTCAAGCATTACTCAAATACTGACAAATACAGAGTAGTGTCATTATATAATTCACTGCATCAAAAGAAATGATCACATTAGCAAAACTAGTTTTAAAAGTGCTACAAACGGAAACAAAGGCACAGTGACAAACACAGGGAGAGAAATCCCCACATATCAGCTCCTATACACTTTCTTTGCTGTTAAATCGTTATTGGTGTACACCAGCCTTTGTGACTTGGGTCAAGTTGTAGCGGAAAACACTGATCAACCATGGTGTTAGTGTTAGAAATAATAATAATAATAATAATAATAAATATATTATTTAACACAGACCTTACCAAAGAACACTTGCAAAAATAAATTAAATAAGGATATGTACATTCACATTTTACTGAGAAGTTTTGAAAAACAGTGGTTTATGTAAGAAAATTATCATAAAAATGCTACAAACAAGACTATTTCAGGGACAAAATGGCAACAATCAACACTGTTCTTTTTTATTCAGCAGCAAGAGCAGTTTTAGTTAGTTTAACACCAATGCTATATTATCTATAATAATAATAATATATATGGACATAATAATAATGATCATAATAATATGGGGTTTTAATATTTGTTACATACATTGCTGTTAAATAAATTACAATTCAACACACCATTTAGACACAGTAATCATAATTTAAGTCACTTTCTTTCAGTCTCATCTCCTAGGCAAATAATTCTAGGCCAACATAGAATACATAAACTTTAAAAATATAACTAACAGCATTTTGCTTGACAGTGTTAACCTACTTTAGATGAGCTTTTAGAACATTCTTTCGCTTTCGGATAAACGTAAAGAGATGCTGATTTCCAATCTCAGTTTAAGTACTGTGTAGTTACACTACAGTACATCATCATTACAGTACTACATATTGAACTTTCTTCTGATTTAGTGTTTTTATAACGTTCGGAAAAACCCCTATCCGAAACACCCCTTTCTAACCTAACCTTTTCTAACCTTCGGAAACACCCCTATCTTACACTGAGTGTTTAATGTTGTCCATTGTTCATGGTTTCTATGTATAATATCGTAGTGGTCACGCAGAGAAGAAAAGACCAAATTCTGTGATTAGTTAAGTAAATAACACGAAAACAAAACAAACAGCTAAAGTGTACTGGCTTGAAAAGATGTGAATGTTTAATCCACAGTAAAAACACAAATACTACAGGAATATTGTTCTTTAGATGTTCCTCTTCACAACTAAAGCTTTCATATCGACTGAGAACTTTTCATATGGATGTAACCAGATAATAGATGTAGTAATTAAATATCCTTGGCATTGTGTCTTATTTCAAGTGTTACATTAACGGAGACCCTGTTCTCCGTTCAGTGTAGAATGCACTAAATAATTAATAGGATCCATGTCACAATTTCTAAACCTGGATTGTCACATACTGTTAGTATGCAAGTTCAAATTGTGTGCCATGACATCAGACCATCAGTAACTGTAGCAGAGAGTCCTTTATGTAGTATATTATGTATGCAGCAATTCTGCATCGGTGTGTAGCACTGTGACTCATTTCCTCTCCACTTGACGATACCTTAAAGCTTCACTAATGAGGCACGGGTTTTCCTCAGGAGATCCAGGTCTCAGCAGTGGCGAGGGGAATTGGGATATTTGTTTCTCAAACCTTCCTTAAAGCTGCGGAACAGCAGTCGATTTCTGCGGTTCTCCTCGTCCTTGCGGCTGTGGAAGTCGCCCTGAACCTTAAAGCCCCGATGTACCACAAAGGCGTTACTCACCACGGAGAACTTGAACCCTGCCACATGAAGCTCACAGGCCTGCAAGGAAATGGGTTAAAGTTTAAAATCAGTGTTTTTCAACATTTGAAATGTATTACAAGAACAGCGTACTATAGTATTTTAAAACAAATTTATACAGATAATATTAGAACTTACTTGACTGATGCGGTTGAAGCCATACTGTCTGAAGTTCTCATCATACAGTGGCACTGATTTAGCCCCGATGTAAAAGGGTTCCCATGGGTCGACCCAGTTCTGCGTGTATGCCACCTCTAAAGGCCCGGAGCTCTTACTAACCAGATTTATCCAGCGGGAGTAGTTGGTGGGTGCCTGGCATCGCAAGCACAGTTCTTCATAGAAGGGCCTCACCTCACCAACCAGGTACAGCTGTGCAAGCTCAGACTTTGAAGCAGGCATCTTGCGTGTGTGCCTAATTTCAAAAGCAGGCAGGACCAGTACCTCGTCCGGGGCCGGCTCATGCTTCATCAGCATCATCACAAACTGATGATGCAGGTCTGCGCTGGGTACCATGTCAATGTCGAGGACAAGGATGTAGGCAGCATCACTGCCTGTCCTGGCCACGTTGCGAAGAAGGTTGTTGGGGTAGGAGACGTTTCTTCCCATGGCGTAGTTCTTGTACTGGTCCCGGTAGGATTCGAGTTTAGCAAAGACTCCAGTACAACCTTGTTCCTCGAGACCGGCAAAGTGCTCCCTGTCTTGTTCAGGAAAGCTCGCCATCTCCTCCGAGTGGCACACCAGATGGAAATCCACCAAGGCTTGGACGCGTGGACAGAAGAGACTGAGGGCGTACACAAGGGCCGTGGCAAACTTGACATCCTGGCCATGAGCGAAAATAGCCACGGAGAGAGGATTCTGCCAGCGTTCAAGCAAAGAATCTAAATGATAAAGATTGTTGATGGTTGTGTGCGTCGCCAAGGCGAGGTGATGAGATCGTGGATCTGCGCCCAGCTTCTGGTTGGTGGAGAAGTCACTCTTGATCAGGTTTTTGTACACACGGTACTGACCGCTGCTGTCGAAGATGCCTCCGCTGGATAAGGAGTATCTCAGGCGTTCCCGTTTGGAATTCTTCTCACTGGTTGGTGTGTTCCTTTTGGAGCCAAACAGCTCGGAATACTTGTAGCGCTGCTGCTTGCCGTGGAGCTTCGACAGGAACGACAGGTAGATGAGCTGCAGCAGGGCTACGATCAGCAGGGCACTCAGCACCACTTTAAACACCGAGCATTTTTTGAAGAAATGCATTCCAAAAACTTTGTCGTTTTCTAGAGAATACACATGAAGTCAACTCGTTATACGTGCTGTTTACGGGACGATTAGCACTACCTGACTACACCATCACCCTGCAGTGTCTCTCAGATCCGCTAAACCCAACAACACACCGTATCATCTGCAGCCAGGGGGTTCGGCGTCACCCAGGTTTCTGCTGGTTTTACACAACAAACGTCCATCCTTTTCCGAAATTACATCAATGTGTTAACATGAGAAAGACACTAGCAGTCGAGAAACAATATCATTTCTAATGTCAAACACATTTTGCTTTTCTCGCCAACATTACGAGCTGATCCGTCCCTCATTACGGTGCGGTCCTTCGTGCCCGGTCGCAGGCTTTTGACGTCATTACTTGTTCTTTATATATATATATATATATATATATATATATAATATTTTTAAGCTATGAATTGTTTGTGAATTTTATTATTTTCTGGTAATATTTTATTATCAGACCTCTAATTAAGTAGAGAATAAGTTGACAGCGTCGTGAATTTAATGTTTTAATCAAAACCGAATTGATAGGGGTTATGAAAATGTGCGGTCCCTCAAATCACACACCGATTATGATAATAAATGTTTTGATATACAGTTTAGTACACACATAAACGATTCAACGAAATAACGAGGAGCGTTATTTTAAAAATCTAGGCGGTGCACTACGTTAGGGCTTTCCCTACTATACTTGCCCGCTGCATATGAATGTATAGTACCATATTAAATGATTAAATATTCTAGATAAATCTCAGAAGGCACGATGGGCTTTTGTCCAACCGATATATTGTATTTGTGTTTTTAAAAAAATTTTTTTTTTTTTTGCGTGTTAGTTTTGAAACACATTTTCTGGGTTAAACGCGGGATGTCTTATTATCGTAAACTTTAAAGACTTGCAAGACATACAACAGGGACAGTTAAAGAGCGTATATGTTTTATCACAGAGGTACAAAATTAAAATACTACATAATACTACTGTCAAAGAGCGTGAGATATTAAATGAGATATCCATAAAATGCGGAAATCAATAGCAGCGCGTATATGACGAGGTGGCCGAGTGGTTAAGGCGATGGACTGCTAATCCATTGTGCTCTGCACGCGTGGGTTCGAATCCCATCCTCGTCGACACGTTTTTGTCAGCGTTACTTTATGTTTTATCATTTTTCTCAATGATTAAATTAATTTAGGATTTCTGAATGAACATGAAACACGTGGTATCTTTTTTGTATATTCTGTGTCTAATTAAACATGACACTTAACGCATCCTAAGAACTTTGCAACAGGATTCAGGCAATTGCTAACAAAGTCTGAACACTGGACTTGTTCCACTGTTCAGGTTTCTATTCCAAATTCAGAATTCAAAGAACTATATTAATGCCAGAGGAAAATAGCTTATTCTTGGTTACAGTTGTTTTCCGACATTATAACTATTGTATTATACACAACACCATTAAAATCCACATTTTAATCTTATCTTATTTAATCCGATCAATAAACAAATACGACAAACTTGGGAGGAAACAGCTATTCTGAAAATTTTCTGTAGGCTGCATGATTGGCAGAAGAGAATTGAGCAGGGGTCTTTGTTTCAAGAGGTACAGTTTTCACCACAGGTTAATTTGGCAAGAATGCGCACTTAGATATGGAGTTCCAGGTACCTGAAAACCTTAAAGGTTCCCAACAAAGTCCTAACAACTCCCAACTGGTCTAATAACGAAAAGGCCTTTTTACATTCTTAGCCTGACTCTTTGATACATACTATTGCTCTTTAGCCTCGCTCTTAAACAAATGGCACCAGACACCAGTGACCCAGATCCCATTATCAGCTCTTACTGGCTGAGGAACCTGATTGACAGATGTGCCAGTGGATTGCTTTTGTGTACATCACCTCAGCTGAATTACCAGTGCACTCTAAATGGGAAAAATGTTCAACCATATAAAATAGGGATATTAATGGATATTTTAAAGCATATTCTCAAAAGTGTTATTTAGGTGATTGTTCATACAAAAGAAATCTATTAATAGTATATACTTTCTTAAGTAACTGCCCCAGGTATAATATATTAGGCCACAGCAGATCGTCCAGATAATAAGATTTAAGGAACGTCCAACTCTTGATATGCCCAATTTTTCTGTGAGGAAGTAATTACCATTTATGTTACCAGATTATGATACCAGATATCCTGCCAAGTTAATCACAGGCACAGCAGAAAGTAAGAAGACTAAGGAACAGTGTATGTAAATAGGCATGTTTAATATCATGTCAGCGTCATTGGTTTGCGGAGAATTATACTACCCCTATGGGAGGATAAATTGATGAAAAATCTGTCAGCGTCATAAATTGGGCAATGAGTATAGGCACTAGACGCTATTAGACTACTATATCCAATAAATTAGCCACTTTAAAAATCAACCAGATAAATGACAGATAATTTGTCTACTACCACATGTTCAAACATCCTGCTAAATCACATATAAAATATGAATCTTATCAATGCTACTATAAAATTCAATGAAAATGCATGATAAAAGATTGTAAAAATAAGATTAGAAGTGGACTAAGAAACATTTAAAGAACAAATGAGAATATTACACAAAAAAGTTTCCTCATAAATGACTGAACGGTTTAGACTGGGCTGTGGCATGACACCTGGATGTACAGTGGTGTGAAAAACTATTTGCCCCCTTCCTGATTTCTTATTCTTTTGCATGTTTGTCACACTTAAATGTTTCTGATCATCAAACACATTTAACTATTAGTCAAAGATAACACAAGTAAACACAAAATGCAGTTTTTAAATGATGGTTTTTATTATTTAGGAAGAAAAAAAAACCAAACCTACATGGCTCTGTGTGAAAAAGTGATTGCCCCCCTTTTTAAAAAATAACTTAACTGTGGTTTATCACACCTGAGTTCAATTTCTGTAGTCACCCCCAGGCCTGATTACTGCCACACCTGTTTCAATTAAGAAATTACTTAAATTGGAGCTACCTGACACAGAGAAGTAGACCAAAAGCACCTCAAAAGCTAGACATCATGCCAAGATCCAAAGAAATTCAGGAACAAATGAGAACAAGAGTAATTGAGATCTATCAGTTTGGTAAAGCGAACCACAGTGAGAGCCATTATCCACAAATGGCAAAAACATGGAACTGTGGTGAACCTCCCCAGGAGTGGCCGGCCGACCAAAATTACCCCAAGAGCGCAGAGACAACTCAACTCAACATCTAAAGAACTGCAGGCCTCACTTGCCTCAATTAAGGTCAGTGTTCACGACTCCACCATAAGAAAGAGACTGGGCAAAAACGGCCTGCATGGCAGATTTCCAAGGCGCAAACCACTTTTAAGCAAAAAGAACATTAAGGCTCGTCTCAATTTTGCTAAAAAACATCTCAATGATTGCCAAGACTTTTGGGAAAATACCTTCTGGACCGACCAGACAAAAGTTGAACTTTTTGGAAGGTGCGTGTCCCGTTACATCTGGCGTAAAAGTAACACAGCATTTCAGAAAAAGAACATCATACCAACAGTAAAATATGGTGGTGGTAGTGTGATGGTCTGGGGTTGTTTTGCTGCTTTAGGACCTGAAAGGCTTGCTGTGATAGATGGAACCATGAATTCTACTGTCTACCAAAAAATCCTAAAGGAGAATGTCCGGCCATCTGTTTGTCAACTCAAGCTGAAGTGATCTTGGGTGCTGCAGCAGGACAATGACCCAAAACACACCAGCAAATCCACCTCTGAATGGCTAAAGAAAAACAAAATGAAGACTTGAGTGGCCTAGTCAAAGTCCTGGCCTGAATCCTATTGAGATGTTGTGACATGACCTTAAAAAGGCGGTTCATGCTAGAAAACCCTCAAATAAAGCTGAATTACAACAATTCTGCAAATATGAGTGGGCCAAAATTCCTCCAGAGCGCTGTAAAAGACTCGTTGCAAGTTATTGCAAACGCTTGATTGCAGTTATTGCTGCTAAGGGTGGCCCAACCAGTTATTAGGTTCAGGGGACAATTACTTTTTCACACAGAGCCATGTAGGTTTGGATCTTTTTTTTCCCTAAATAATAAAAACCATCATTTAAAAACTGCATTTTGTGTTTACTTGTGTTATCTTTGATTAATAGTTAAATGTGTTTGATGATCAGAAACATTTTGTGTGACAAACATGCAAAAGAATAAGAAATCAGGAAAGGGGCAAATAGTTTTTCACACCACTGTATATGTGTGTGTGCACACATGTGGTTCCCCAGTGATTAGCATACAATAATGAGATTTGATCCAAGACATCTCACATTTAATTTTACCAGAAATCTCTTCCAGGCACACATGGTCAGGACAGAAAGCATTATCTTGTTCTTTTTAGAAACTTCCTAAAAATTGTCTAACTTTACTTCCCTTTCTTTCTCTTCTCAGTCCTGCTTCTTCTCTAAGAATAGGACCAGGAGGCATGTTATAGAGGAATGGATGAAGGGAATTAGGGATGTTGTTGCGGATAACAATCCTTATTAAGCAGGTTTGGTGAGGCAAAGTGGGGTTTATCCTGGCAGCTTTGGGGACCAAGGCTCATTTGGGTCATAAAGCTTAACGACACAAGCAATTAGCAATGGCCTCCCCTTGGATGATAGCAGGAGGCAGCTGGACTTTAGATTAGCTGACCTGAGCTGCAGGGGTGGGGAGTCTTGCCCATGGATGGCAGTCCTTGCCAGCTGTGACCTTTTAAGCTGGTCTTGGGTTGGTTTTATGGCTCAGTAAACCGATCGGTGTTGTTAGAAGGTAGCACATAATAAAGCACTTTCAAGCATTTAAAGTACTTGTAAACAACAAATCGTGTTTGGTTTACTTAACATGACTTATATGTTTAATTGACCTGGAAGTCTTACCTGTGTATTTAAATGCTGTTATTCTCTAGTTCTATGAAAATATGTGCTTAATATAAAAGAAAGAAAGAGTAAATCCAGATTTACAACTGTTTCTGAGTAGCTGTTAGCTGGGCTAATATAGCGTTATAATTCCAGGTGGTGCAAATATCTAAAGGCTAAATACCAAAAACCACTAGCGATATTGTATTCCAGTGCTTTAATAGTGAATCTCCTGCACGCAGGTCAAAAATTAAAGCATTGATTCAACCATAGGACCATGAGTCTTGAAAACATAGCTTTGTGGGGGTGAACAACCAAAGCAGGCAGTAGGGTGTGTTGCCCCAAATACAGCTTCCACAGCTGAGCCAAGCTTCTATTTTTCATGCATTCTTTAGTTTCCTTCCACCTCCAAATAACATGCCAGTATGCAGATTAGCTACACTAAACTGTGCCTAAGTGTAACTGAGTATATAATTGGTGCCCTGCAATAGACTGGTGTCCTATCCAGAGTTTAAACTTTGTTTAAACAAATATATTTAATGTTTTACAGAAGACACAGTACAATGAAGGTACAGTAAAACATTTAAATGGTGCAAACGTTTAAGAGAAGGCCGTACAGTATGTCTGTAAAGAAGGCCGTATGTCTGTGTACATCAGAAATCATTGCAGTTCTTCCAATGAGCATTCAGTGAGTGGAATGCGTGGCCCTTGGAAATCGACAAATAACTTGAAAAAAAGATGCTGTACATACAAGCATTCACAAACACCACCTGCTCATTACAGGAACTCAGCTGGAAGTTATCGTTACATTAACCTTACAGTCCTGAACTCACTCCAAGTCATTTCCACATGTATGGGCCATTAATAGAGTTCCTGGATGGCCAGGTTGTAACAGGGATTACACTACTATGATATAGGGAAATTAATGTAGCATAATCCCTGTTACACTAATGCACTTATCCCAGTGTTTCACAAGAGCTTGTCTGCCATTAAGTAAAACATTTTCTTAGTTCTTTAGCGCCATAATCAGACTGCATTCAGCTTCATATTTGAAATGCTAGCCGCACAGGAACTCTTATAACTGTGTTCTGTTATTCTGCATGATCAAAAGTCAGTTTGAATCAATATGACAGGAGGCACATTTTAAATTTATACTCAAAAGATGTATTAGGTCTGTTTCAAATCATCCTTTGAAACACTGCATGAGGGATCATGATTTCTTCTCACCCTGTTATTCACCTTTTAGTACCCCATCTCACTTCAGCAAGCTAGGGCTTACTGGCCATGGATGTCGGCATTTAGAGCATGAGACCTGCCATCTGCCCTCTAAATCTGTAGCAGAGACACCTGTATCAATGGACCAGTAAGACAGGTGGCCTTGTATGACCTGCTTAGACAATGCCTTCACAGGCAGCTCTAATGGGCCGGGATGCTTTAAACAGCATAAGGTTCATTTATTAGTCACTTTAACCTTGGGTCCATGTGCAATGATTTCCCATGTTTTCCATGGTAACTAGATACAATGTAACCCATTCAGATAAACCTACATAACCTACATTTGTGTTTTCAAGCTTGTAAAAAAATTTCAGGGTTTAAATCAGGGTTCAGGACTGGAAATTACAAGCACTGCTTTTGCCTTTCAGCCTAAAAGTCTGAGCCCAGTTAGGATCATACGAGAAGGATTAAATTAGAAGGACATGTAAGCAGATAGTGATTACGTACTAAAGATATAATTAGTAACCTAATCTTTTTCATTACACAAAAACTGCAATCTAATCTGATTAGCCCTATTAATCGACCAGGAACATTGTATTTGTTTCATAAATCACCAGATGACATTTTTCCATTAGTACATTGAGCTAATGTCAGATTTATGCCATCTTTTAATAGACATGCTGTATATTCCGGTGCATTGTTCTAAGATTCTACACGACATACAGTATATAATACTTTTCTTAATGCTTTATTGTCAAAATTAAATGATTTAACCAGATTTGTAATATTCCATGTATATATTTACAGCTACACACAAACTAATAATTCATGATCTTGAGTTTTCAGAATGTGTTGATAAATTTTCTATAACAGCAGCGCTATTACATTACATTAGTAAAGTACTAAATATTATTATTTTTACAGTGTAAATATAATTTTTTACTTTTGAGGCAAAAGTGTGTATCAGGTGTAATAACCCATTAAAAACATTCTTACCTACAAACATTGTTGCCTGCGTCAGTCCATTCGCCATACATTCATTATCATAGTAGTGAATGGTTAGAAATCATTTTAATACACTTCTTTTTTATTTTACCTGTCTGCCTTCAGCATGCAATGTATTGTGTCAAAATATAGATTATGGATATACATTTACCCCAACCTTTTTTTATCTAGCCCGAACTGCTTTACTGTTTTATATACAACATACAGTACATTAAGATCCTTTGTATTCTATTAATAGCATTATTCCACTATAAAACTCAAATATCCCGTTTATGGCTATTCCCCACCGTCCTCCTGATCCTCCACATTCTCCTTCTATAGCATTCTTCTCCCAATATTTGTTTCTGCTCGGTTTACTTGTTTACTGTCCCGTCTGTGCAGCCCCCTTCCCTGGTGCTTAAGCAGTTTATCTTTTCTTTTCCACACTCCAACAATAGGAGGGGAAGTGAAACAGTGGTTTAGCTGGTAAATGCCATTCAGTGGAGCTCTGCTGGAGAGGACAGGGGGTATTACAGGCCAAGAGAAAGCCCTTATTCAGTTGCAAACGAGTTTGTGATTACCTATTTGCAGAGTATTACAGCGTGATTGGGTGTTAGCATCCTGATGGTGCGTGTGTCAGTGTAAGAGTTTGTAATTGTATGACTCTCTTCACTCAGGAATAGGAGAAGCCTGGGTGATAAGGAGATAACACTAATTAGTTCTCCTCCCAGCGGCTTGTTAATTGTGAATATCCCAGGCTGTGGTAAAACCGCCTCACCCCCACTAGACGTGATTTGCCTGGTGGCAATATTAGCAGCTCATTTTAAAGCAGAAAGACCTGTATTTAAGCCTGTTTTATTTAATTATATGGGCAAGGGGGGTGGGAGAGTTTGAAATCTCACTAAATCTTTTACTTCACACAATGAAGCATTACAGAGTTACAAAATGACTATGTGAGGCAATGTTGAGTAATATAGCACAAAAACAGTCTATATGCTTTGCACACTATTGACTAACAAAATGACATAGACCAAAATACACCAATTAACTAGATAAATAAATAAAGTTTAATTATTCGTAAAATATGTATTAATATTATTTATTTAAAATATTATTTTTATTTAATTTCATTTCTAAAGCTGTATTTTAATAATAATAATGAATAATTAATTAATATATATCTTTTTATAAAATCACTGCCCTTATTATTATTACAACAATAATAATAGATAATAACATAATAATAATTACAAAAATTTATTAATGTTTATGCTACTGAGAGATGTTTAATATTTATTCTCAATTTACATTATCTGAATTACTGACACTAGGATGTAGCTCTATCAAGATAGCTAGCTAGCTCGGTGGGAGCTCAGGACAGCTGAGTAAGAAAAATAAGCATGAAAGTGATTTCACTTCAGTCTTTTAAAACCAGACGTATCAGCACAAGTATATATCCAAAAATCAATAGAAGGGCGGCACATGCTCACATCTTATAATGATATCATTCTTGTAGCTTAGGAGGAGTTAAGCAGATTTAGACTGAAGCCCTCAGAGTTTGTGTATGTGCGTAGGGGAGGGAGGCGAGATATTGCTTTTATTTATCAAAATCATTTGTTCATACTGACACATTTAGCCCAAAACTGTTGCCCTAAATTGCAAGTCCTAGTTATAATTTCATACTTTCAAACCTCCACAACTTCAACTATACATATACTAATGGACTACATAGTATGCTAAAAGTAAACTAAACCGTATGCTATAGGTGATTATATACTATAGGTAGTGTTAAATCTGGAACTTTGACATACTGTTTAGTGTCTCAGTGTGCTTTGAGATGCAGCCAAGTTGTCCCCACAGCGAGGGCACAGAAAAGGTTTTATCCTGTTCCAGGGTGACTGAGGATATGGTGTAACTTAAAGTGTGCAAATGAATTTACATGGTATTAAGCAGGCATGTAAAGAAAGAATCTGGACCACTTTAAACAATATGCCTCTCTATGGTTTAAGCAATATGGCTCAAAAGTAAATTCCTATTAAAAATGACTGACAGACAATATTTTTTGATCATTAAATAAATAAATTATACACTTCCTGGTAAAAAAAAAAAAAAGTCACGCACTCTAAAATTTCCTCAACACCTTTGATTACACTGCAGAATGTTGTGTTCAGTTCGTGTGTGAAAATGATTCCTTATGCTCCCAAAATCACTCATTCATAATTTGAGTCCTGGAATATGTCTGTGCCATCAGCTCATCAACTGACGTCATTTTATTGCCACATAACGATGCTGTGTCTAGACCTGGCCGACTGAAACAACCCCAAACTCTGCTTCCATAGGCTTGTACAGTGGCCACTAGGCACGATGGGTGCATCAGTTCACATGCTTCCGTTCTTTCCTTGATGCATCCACCTCTTTAAAATAGGATAAACCATTCAGACCCCATAACTTTTTTATCCATTGCTCCAGTCCAGTCTTTATGCTCCATAACAAACTGAAACCTTTTTTTCTGTTCAGTCTCACACAAGTGGTTTTCTTATGGCCACATGGTTCTTAGTCCCAATCCTATTGTGTTTGTATGAAAATGTTCTTACGTTTACTATTAAACATAGCTATGGCTTTTACTGTAGATTTTTTACCAGGCAATGTTGCCAGGTGTTATCTTAAGTAATCTTCCTTCATGATTTTTTCCCAACCACATTTGTTTTCATAAAGTTGACAACTCAGCACTATTATTTTAGATCACTTTGATAATGTTTTCAAGGGTTCTTAACACAGTTCCAGTAACGTAAAGTCCTATTAGTGTTTTTTTTTGCTTGATGCACCCCAATAATTTTACCCTTTTGAAATACCGACCTTAAAAATAAAATAAAAAATTGTCCGGGCAGTGTATATTCAATCTCCCTGGAGCATTTGTGTAACACATTTCCTGCCACAAAAAAGTCTCATGACTCATTTTGAATGAATAAAAAGTAAATATAACATCTGATTAACACTTTACATCTGTAGAAAGATAAGGCACTAAAATCTCCTGTCGGCGACTTTGCATTTGTCTAACAGGTTCCAGTCTTTCTTCAAGCTGTTTATCTAACAAACAATTCACAGACAGAAATTCTAATACTAATTGCCCCTATTCTCTTTTTAACAGCCAACAACAAACCATCACACTTAACACCACATGAGCCTGAACGCCTCACCCTACGTTCATGAAGGGCCACAGAAATCATTTACTTCTTATTTGTATGATAGAGAAAAAGAAAAAAGAAAAAAAAAAAAAAAAAATATATATATATATATATATATATATATATATATATATATATATTTATATTACAGTGTAGACAATTTGTAGGTCAAAAAAGCATTCACACTCCAGTTAAATGTCATGTAATAAAAATATTAATGTGGTTGTGTATTGCAGCAAGTTACACAACTTTAAAACAATTAGCCTAAATAAACATGTTGTTAGCTATCCTAAAACTGAATGTATTCCAGGGCATAATGAGCAATTTGATCAGTCGGTCACCTCAGTGCTCTCTCCCCCCTGCTAAGTGCCTAATGACCGAGGCGTATAATCCCCTCGCAAAACAACTCAAGCACAGATGCTAATCGCGCCCTGACTATAAATGCTCATGACTTCTGGCCTTTCTCCTTTACCACAACCTGACACACAGCCGTCCAGCAGCTTACACAGATTAGTCTGGTCAATTATATACAGCTGAAACGTCCTGAGCTGGATTTGTAGTCCGGTGACACTTCATCTACTTCGGATCAGCTTGTGCGCAAACTTGGACAAAGACGCGCAAAATGATTTAAAACTTTTGCTTTGTCGTTTTTTTGGGGGAAAAAAACACACTAAGAAGAAGAAAAAGAAGAAAAAATGTTTCCTTTACCGATGTTTACCGCGGAACAGGTGGCCCGCGTGTGTGAGAACTTGGAGGAAACCGGGGACATGGAGCGGCTGGGCCGCTTCCTGTGGTCACTTCCGGCGGCGGCCCCCGGGTCTGCGGCAGAGGCGCTGCACCGCCACGAGTCGGTGATGCGCGCGCGCGCCCTGGTCGCCTTTCACGGCGGCGACTTCGACGCGCTTTACCGCATCCTGCAGAGCCACCGGTTCACGCGCGAGTCTCACGCCAAGCTGCAGGACTTGTGGCTGCACGCGCATTACCGGGAGGCGGAGCGCATGCGCGGCAGGCCGCTGGGGCCCGTAGAGAAATACCGCATCCGTAAGAAGTTCCCGCTGCCGCGCACTATCTGGGACGGCGAGCAGAAAACACACTGTTTCAAGGTAAACCCAAAAGTTCACGATATCAGCCAGAGTGTTAAGTTAAATCCACGTGTTTAATAAAAATCAACTTGTTCAATTAAAACAGTTATAGCTTTAATTAAACATTTCTCAATTAAGCGTGTGCATTGTATCAACCACTGGCAGAACAAATGATTATTACTTTAACAGGAGCTTTAAGTATCCAAACATGTCCGTCCAAAAAACTATAAATGTTTTTTTTTTATATATATACAGTGTAGACTTTGCACGTGAAATAAACCATAAAGCATGAATCATAATTTACTTTAATTTGAGCAAAGGTTTTTAACATATTTTATACGTTAGGATAAATCTTAAAATACCTGGCCCAAACTTTGTGTGGGGAAAGTTACACGTCTAGAGAAATTACGTCACAAATTTAATTTAATCCAATTTTATTTGAATAGTTTGCAGTGGAAAAATGCCACAAAGCAGCTTTAGAAAAATAAATATTCCACATTTTATATCCCTAATGTAGCAAGCTGATGGTGAAAAGGGAAATTAAATCCCTGAGAAGGAGACATTTTCTTGACTTTGAATAGAGTGATTATAAACATTTCCCTTTCACATCTGTGTGCTATAAATTAAAATGAATATTTCAGCTGTATAACTGAGAATTTTTTAAATAGTTTTTCTATGAACTCTATTTTGCTGAAGTTATGAAGTTCAAGTTATTAACTGATTTGTGGTGTAAACCAGGAAACACAATGTACACACATTCTGTGTGTCAGGCAGTCTACTACCAAAACTACACATCTTGTGTAGGTTTTTTTTTTTAATGTTGCCATTCACCATCCATGTTTTGAATGTCCCTCATTACTAATACTAAAATATTTCTTACCACAAGAAATATACTTTATACTGTTGCTCATTTTCTGTCTATTAGATTGGTTTTACTTTATGGTATTATTACTTAAATTTATGGAGTTTACCTAGGCGGTATTTGTTTCCCTCTTGTGGTTTTCATTGTTACTGCAGGCCAGGAATAGTTAGGGCATTTATTCCTGGCCTGCAGTAATAATGAGAACCACAAGAGGGAGACAAATACCGTCTGAGTAAGCTTCTTAAACTTACTTATATGTCCTACATACATTGTCATAACGCATTTATTTTTATATACAGTATATAAAAAAGTTAATGCTTAAGGAAAATACACTATAATTGTTATAATTGTATTTTACTAAATCTGAATAAAACAGATAATTATCACTTATTTTTACATTGAACTTGAGATCTTGATAAAAAAAATAACCAAAAACTACTGACCATTTTTAACATACAATATTTCTCCACTACTCAGGAAAGGACACGAAGTTTGCTTAGAGAATGGTACCTACAAGACCCCTATCCGAACCCATCTCGCAAGCGGCACCTAGCCCAGGCCACGGGCCTCACACCTACACAAGTCGGAAATTGGTTCAAAAACAGACGCCAGAGAGACAGAGCAGCATCAGCAAAAAACAGGTAAATATCTTAAACACAACTCCAAGTGCTAACTTAAATTTAATTCAAAAGCAACAAAGAAATTCAATAAATTTAACTGTACAATCTCTTTTTTCCTTTTCCTTTAAGACTTCAACAAGACCCAACTCTTCTCCCATCTGGCAGCTCTCCAGAATGTTCTTCCACAGATCACAAAGGCAGGTCGGAAAGCAGTGACTGCAGCTTGGGTTTAGGATCTCGGGACACCAGACCCTTTACGCCAGACATATCAGTCAGCAGTGACAGCGAGTTTGAATCCTGAACCCATCACCAAAACCAATAAACACACACATAAGCTTGCAGAGACATGCAGAAAGAGATGTAATGTAAAACCCGGCTTCGACACCACTGAGACTCACTTACTCTGAAGGATATTGAGAGTAACCTGCAGCAAATATGAAGTGATAATCTGAAGAGTGTGTGGTTTGGATCAGAGACAGTAAGGGGTTTTGGTGAATCTACTTTATAGTAAACCTGCACTTAAAAAGGACACTTAAACTTTGATTGGTTGTTGCCAAATAAAATAAAAGTTTTGCATAATTGTAACAACAAGTTTATCGAAATTGTACAGCTGGGATAACCAGTAAAACATCAGTAACAGAGCTCACGAAATCTGTTTGAGGTAATGTCAAAACTGTTATTTCTAACCTGTATAATAATTAAATGTATAATATAAAAAATAGCCATCTGGTCAAAATTTTATTTTAAAAAGATGGTGTGGTTTAACTTTTAACCTTATAAAATTCAAATCATGTGTCGTAAAGTTTTCCTAATAATTATACCATCCATGAAAAAGAAAAAAAGGAAAATATTTCTATATTATTATACAGTATAATATTATTCTTATTGTATAGAAGGTGGAAATTAATTTTAGTGAAACATGAAACGGCTGTTCTGTAGGTTTGGAGTAATGATGCATACATTTGACAAGTAATTGCTATGTATACAGAATGATTCATCATCTCCACAGATACCACTCAAACTTTCTATAATGGCATTTTTTTTTTTGTAACTTTGAAAAATTCTATTTGATAATGTATTTAAATCTTATTTATGTCTGAGACTAATCTGTAGTTTTGCATCAGGTTGCATCACACAATCATGTTGCTATTTCCCTATAACATCACACCACAACATGATTTATTTCCTATATACTGTAGTGCAGCATAACAAGAAGACTGCAGTCCTTGCTGAAAAAAATCAGCTTGGTTTGACTATTGAAAAGCTGCCCAAACTCCGGCTGAGTGGATAAAGCATGTCAACTAATCTTTAGTTTCCACCTTTGAAACTGTGTTGTTTTCCTTCAAAGCAATGTCTTCAGTACAATACACTAAATATCTCACACTATACCCCTAATAAATATAATAGGAAATATTAAATATGTTACATATTTTCATCTACAGAGGTGCCAGTATATACTGTATGTTTGGATCGCCTGACAGGTTAGTTCTTCCACCCACCCAGTACCTGGGTAATGCTTGGACTGTCTACTCAGAGCTCTTGTAAATGTTTACACCCTTGTCCTTATTATGGCTCCCTGGTACTCTATTTTGACACAATGCAGTAATATGCTGCTTGTGGCCTAGGTGATACCTCTACAGCAAATAGTTATTGTCATTTAAACAAACTGTTTGAATGAACTGGATATTGAAATTATTGCTTTAACATTCAGCCATTTCCATTATTGTAGATTCATTATGATTTGTTGAGGTAAAACATGGGCTGGATAGAGCTTTAAAGCTAGGATTAAAAAATTTTTGTTGCAGCCACTGAGTATTTAAATATAAAAACTATACCCAGGCCTGGATATCCAGTGTGCACCACAGTTTCTAATTCGACAACCCCTAAAGACACTTACCAAACCCAATAATCAATAGACTAGTTGAATTAGATGTGCTTGAACAAAAGAATAAGCGAACTTTGCTGGATATTGGCCATCCAAGACTAAAGTTAAAGAGCCTTTCCCTACAGTATGTAATTACAACATATCCATACATATAATAAAACTGAAAAAAAAAATTGCAAATAGAACACATCAAGATGGTTTTTTGAATTTTTGTCTGTTGGTTTGTTTGCATGCATCACGTAAAAACTACTGAACAAATTTTAATGGGGTTTTACATGTGTATTTGGCCGAAATTTAGGTAACTTATAGTCTTTGTTCCATCGCAATCGGTCTACGGGTGAGAAGATATGCTACTTACTTAAATGGAAAACCCCCTTATATCATTTTACCTTGAAAAAATCATTAGCGCATCTCATAATTCAACAGATGGCACTGTACATTTACTTAATAAATGTGATCTCACACCTTCATTCCTTAAATGTCACAGTAACACGTAAAAATTTTAGTAAAAGTGTAAAGTTGTAAATTTTTTAAAAATGCGCTTTTTAAAAATTTACTTTTCTATACAAATGTGACTAGTTTAGGTAGAAAATTCTATTAGTGGAGGCATTTTTCCCTGAATATTCTCTCAACAGGACACAAAGTTAAAAACATTTTGTAGCCTATAAACTAAAAGGAGCTATATTTTAACCAATGTTGGTACATTTAGCATTGATACATTCTAGGTAACTCATTACCCATAATTATATATTTAAATTTAAGTGATATATGCCCGATCAACAAGCTTGTAAACAAAAGTCTATATTGACAGTTTCCTCACTCAGACAAGGGATATGAAAGCTCAAATTCACGTCACAGCATCTAGCAGAAAAAACAGATGTGAAAGCAACACCTTGTGTATACTTTTAAGATCTGAAAAAGTGTCTGAGTGAGAGCAGGTTAGGAGGGAGGGAGGTAAGGAGGGAGGGATGGCAGTGGGAGTGACTGCTGTCCTGTATCCTGCCTATAGCACACATCCCTACAGGTCTAAAGAGAAGTAAAGCATTTCCCCAAGAAGCAACTCCATCTGATTGTCTTATTGACAGTTATTTATACAGTTAGAGCTCCAGGAGAAGGAGTTGCACTGCTGTAGGCTGTGATCTGCCCTGAGCTGGGGGAGGATGGACAGTGCAGGGAGGAAAGTGATTGTCTGTGATAATGGAACTGGGGTAAGTCTCCTTTATTACTGTATACACACCACCTAATGTTGGGGAAAACAATTACTTAAAACATGCTTATCGTAATATTGTTTATGATTTTTTTCCCTTTATGACATGCAAGTAAATATTCATATATCTTTCTTTCTTTCTTTTGTTTTTTTGTTAAAAGTTTTTTTTATTATTTATTTTGGAATGATAAATTGTACTCAGTCTTTTGCACTGAAGCCAGTATGCACAGGGTGTTATTGCCTTCAGCTTTTGCTGATCTGTTTGGACTTGTTCAGTAAGGAACCTGTGGTTATGACTCCTACATGGCCTTAAAAGGTGGTGCAGAAAAACAGAGCACAGTGAATGGCCAAAAAATCAGGAAGTTCTGTACATGCGGA